>NC_049980.1:32019611-32034142 GCF_000003815.2 Branchiostoma floridae | reverse complement strand
ATGACCTCAGCCTACTACACCATTCTTGGAGATCGCATGATTTCTAAAATAACATGGCATCATTTGACGAATGACAACGTCATTTTCTAGGTAATTCAAAAGCCTGATAGTAGCTTCGCATCACATTCTCTGCGACTTGTCTCTCCTTCATGGCCCGTGTAAGAAGGTTCAGTCGAGTCAAACGATCATCCAGTCTTTCCGATGCCAGCATGTCATTCTCTGTAAAACATCGTCATCGCGTCAGGGGGAGACAAATAAACACCTACGCAGTTACATCACAAGTAGGAATTATACATGGTGACGACGACTTTATCTGCATCCAAATATGAGCTAATATGGACACACTAGGATGAGCGTCTTAACCACCTTGGTGTTGTATTAAGTTATCACAGTTTATTGCAATTCCTGCCCTAAGGTTGATTGCCAGTAACAATAAAAAGCCATACAGAAAATGAACAACAATATAACATTTCAATACTCTAGTCTAAATGCTGACTTCTACTTCTGAGTGGAGGCTTGACTTACCCTGACTTGCAGTGTTAGCCAGACCAAGGAAGTTGGCAAGCCTCCTCCACAACTCCTGCAGAATCTCCCTATGTTCCGGAGGCGGCGTGAACCCTCTCATGACCACAAGTGCGTCATTGATGATGGCCACCAGGATATTGATGATGATGATGAAGACGATGCACAGATAGGAGTACAGGAACATGGGCCCGATGATTCTACTTGCGCTTAGGATTTTATCAAAATTGAAACTCCCCAATGCACAGAGGAAGAGACTCTTTCCTGACGCGGAAATTGTGGAGTATTCCTGTAAGACGTATTTCACACATTAAGCGTCTTTCGATCGTCCTCCATTGATCAAAGCAAAGGTTGCCTTACTTTGACTGCTGTTCCACTATCATATTTCTGTTTCATGCATCTATTTGTTTTGCCTCCCTAATGAATGCATTCGTAGATTTCATACAGGAAAATGAAATGGAATAGCAAATTAACGCCAGTTTACCATTATACGTATCTATATATGTTCCTCGAAGGGCAGTGGTTTTTAAATTGCAACATCTTCAAAGTATTGCAGTTTGAAACCACCGTTCGTCGACTCGATAAAGTTATCATTTCTTTGATTGGCAATGGATGAAGACATGTGCCCAGTGTCATTGATGATAGAGAACTACCTTCCAACGAAACCGAAAACAATAAACCGCCCACACCTGTATCTTCAGTCCGAACACCAAATGGCCCAGCTGCACGAACGACAGAAACAGGAAGCTGAAGTAAACGGCAAAGCCCGCGACCTCTGGTAACATACGCCGTAGTGACGTCATCAAGACAGACATGAGCGGGTTGAAGCGAAGGACGCGAAGAAACTTTAAGATGTTGATGAAGGCGACGGTGGCCACTGTCCAAACAAAGACCTGGTTCCAGAAGAAAGCAAGATCGAAGCTGATGTACTTCGACGACTCTAAAGAAAAGGAGTAAGAAAAATGAATGAATATCGTGAATGTACACTACTCAATACACGTTTCAAAAAAGCTATCTAACGTCATAGATTGCAAGATAGAATGTCATTCATGTCTAAAGCAAATTAATCATACCATACAAAGAGAAGTTATTACCATGATGATGAAGTAGCTTGTCCAGGGTATTCCTTGACGTAATGTAGTCTACGGCAAACACGGCAAATGCGCTGAAAGAAACCAGGATGTTGACAATCTCGAGAAGGTTCCATGGTTGTTGGCAATACCTTTTCCCTTGTTCCTTCATCAGTTTTGCTTCCCTGTACAGCGTGTACAGGAAACACACCACGTAAAGGATGTGCAGAGCCAGGATGATATACCCAGCTGGGCCCACGAACCGATGTAAGCGATAGGTCCGGATAGAAAGGGACGACACCACCCCTCCCATGTTGAGGAACTCCACCGTGTACGACATCGTGCTGAAGAAGTTGATGTTGGCGTTATAAACCGTGAACTCCACGACGACAGCGCGTGTATAGCGGTCAATCCAGTCGGCTTCCTTCAGGTCAGCGATGACAGCGAGGGCGGCATCTTTGTTTCTGCCTACTCCGGCAACATAACCTCCCGAGCCGTACGTGGCAATGTCTGCCATCACGGGCAGCTCGCCACCAGAGTCGGGGATCTGGTAGGTCCAGGGGGATTGCTCATGGAAATCTTCGGACGAATTGGAGGATGAGAGGAGTCTCCATCCGGGTAAAAAGTCTCGCGTTTCCCCGTCTGAGAAGGAGTTCCCGCTGTTGCATTCCTGGTTCAAGAACAGGCTGGTGTAGCGCTGGTGAAAACCACAGGATCCTTGAAGTGGGCGGAAGAAGATAGCAAGTTTTACATTCATGTATTCATATACGTTCTATGCCAAAAAATACGGTTTGAGAAAAAAAATCAATGAAAAAAGATAAAAGGGCTTTGTACCTATTCAGCGTAATTATTTCTTTTTCAATATTTAACTTTGTTTTCTGAAATATCACTTTACAGAGCAGTCATCAGACCACGCTGACGTGATGAATGTACCTTTACACCGACAGAACGGAACACTAATGCATCCAGCATACTGCAATTAATTTAATCACGTTCTGCTAAAGATGAATGCTTACTGGATTTAACTCGTATCTGCTTGAAGCGTGCAGCTCCGATCCTGTAAGAAACGGCGTCACTGATGAAACGCCTACGTCTCCAACCGAGTTTATCACCGTTGTAATGTTGTTCCTGGAATAGACCCGGAACAAGGACATCGCGCGCCCACGACCAATAGTCATCCGCCGTTTGGATCTGTGAACAAATAGCCATTGTAAGAGTTTTATCTTGGAAAAAGTATCCACGCAGACACATAGTAGAATCATGTGTGTGTGCATGTGTGTGTGTGTGTGTGTGTGTGTGTGTGTGTGTGTGTGTGTGTGTGTGTGTGTGTGTGTGTGTGTGTGCGTGTGTGCGTGTGTGCGTGGCTTGTGCAAACTTTATTGCGTACATATGTGTCTTAAAAGGGAATCATAGAGTCTGACCTGATCAAAGCCCGTTTGGAAGATGCCACCTAAAGTGTTGTACGCGTGGTGAGAGTAGACGTTCGTACCGCCGTTAGCCACCACGAGCAGAAGCATCACGATCAGGAAGAAGCCGACAACCTCTTGTATCACATTGTCTGTTTGTTTTCTTGTCTCTTCCTTCTTCTTTCGCTCTTTCTGTGATTCTGCATCCGATTGGTGATGTTTTGAGAGAGCCATATGTAGCTGCTGTTTAGCCACTAGTAAAAGAAAGATGTAACGTTACAGATTTTAGCCAAAGTCATCCCCATGTTCACTTCAAAAGCGATTGAATTACTCGACACAGACATGAACACACCAACTTGCAGGTAGCATCTATCTCATAACTAGATTATGCTAGAACATAAATCGATAATGCCCGAAGTATAAATTATTAAAGTGCACATAATTCCATGCCGTTTCCACAACATTGACACTATCACACTATGACAGACCTATCGGGTAAAGTCGAATGGAGTAAAAAGCGATTCTACTAGATTCTGTTTTGAACATAATGATCATCAGCGGCAATCAATAGCCTCTGTGCTGCCATAAATTGGCACCAAAGGATTCTGATACTACAAAGTGCTGCAAACCTCTCATGGTCGCACGGTGAGATATCCAAGCAAACAGGCCGCCTTCTGACGATCTGGAATCCTCCACGTCAACGTGTTGTCTGACGAAGTCATCCCGCGTCGATACCACCGCGGCTTTCTTGCAGACAAAGGACACCAGGGCAGAGAGAGCCAGTATCTACGAGGAAACAGAAGTGAGTCTGTCATGAACATCAAATATAATCCAGGGCAGAGAGAGCTAGTATCTGGAGGGGCAGGAAATACGATAGTAAATATAAAGTGGTGAACATAATTCACTGACTAACTAGTAACAATTGAAGTCTGTGGTGTCAAAGAATTTTCTTGCCAGTTGGACAGATGAAAAATGAAAATGTATGACTGCCTCCTCTTGGTTTGGTTCGCATGAGATCCCCTTCAAAATCCCCCTTATAAAGGTTTCTTCTGGTTCTAGGGGACCACACGAACGATGACACGTATGAACAGGCACATCTTACCTTGACTGGTTGAACTACAAATACATCTTGCACGAAGGATATCAAGAATGTCTTCAGCCACGCGTTTGCCTTCTCAGGTCCCCACTCCAGGCTGTAGAGAATGGTGAAGAACGCCGACACGCAGCAGACGAGAACCAGGACTGACCAGGCCACGTACACAAATCCATGGGGAAGAATTTGGGAGGACGACCGTGTGTTCAACATCAAAGATCTGGCGTCTTCTTTCTCTGCAGCATACACTGAATTCTTGGCCGGTTGCTTCTTTTCTTTGCACCGGTTGAAGAGCTGGATGAGAAGCACGTTCACCGGGAGGACACACAATGACGTCATCGTGCTGACGTACAACTCATGGAGGGTGAAGGAAACTATCCCAAGATTCACCACTGTCGTCTGCTCCACATTGTTTTCCGTTTTGTACCACATGGCGTTGGCAATCATAGTGGTGTAGATAATACACAGTCCACAGGAGAGACGTTGGACCTTACTGAAATGGCTTCCACTGGGGCAGAATAGGGTCGAGAGCCAGATGTGCTCATTTCTAAAATCGCCGGTTGCCTTTGTAGTGAAAAGGTGGAAGGACGACAGATCATGCTCTGTTGAAGCAGGAAGAATCCGGTTGATTCTACTGTCCCCGCGGTCCAGTGACAGCCAATGGTTACAGAGAAAGCTGTTTCTGTATATCAAAAACAAAACAAAAAGCTTTGAATTCAATGTACGTCAAAACAGTTGTAAACGACCACTCAGGGACCGATAAAATCTGGTCCATGTGGACAGGTGGTCACCTAGGGCGGGATTCTTAATGCTTAATGCTTGTGTCAATGGGAGATATTAACTAAGGGACTACGAAAAATATGATCACATTGAGTGTTGAGGTGATCACTTGTACAGGTTTGAGTTGTACTTGAACTTTACATGGACTGGACAGGTAAACATGTTATTTTCATTATTTCTAACTTGTACGTGCAAATAATGCATTCCGTAAACGTTATTGAAAACTGCACTTATAAATCATATCTCAATTGTACTCACGTATCTTCTGACTGCAGATCTCTCACGATGACTTTATCTAGCTTCCAGGCCCTGTCGTCGCCGCCCTGGTTGTCGTGCCAGATCTGAAGGCGATGAAGGTCACCCAGACTTTCTTCAACAGCCATCAAGAAGATATCCACGCCACCAGCCTGGAAGGTCTAAGGTAGATATGGTAAACGCTTAAGGGTGTAAATGGTTGATTTCAAACCAGCTTGTGGACTTTGTACAACGCCTGATGGCCTTGAATTTACTGTAATATAATTCAAGGCCAGCTTAAATATGCTCAACTATCGAATGATACACAGAATGTCAGGGTACACACAAAGCTTAGAGATGTCGTCACTACTGTGTAATTCTTCCACATATTTCTTTATCATCTTGAGATATTGTGACCTTAGAACCTCATTCGCTGCGTGGTCAGTAAGGCCATGTTCATTTGATTATTTGGATGACATCCTCTGGGAACTACAAAACTGATGCGAGCGAGCGAATAAAAAAAAGTTTGGCCAAAAAAAAGTTGCCTTCTGTATGAAATCTAAGTGGCCAGGAAGGTTGAACATAGGACTAAAAAACATAGTATAGTATACCAACAGTTAGGTGTAAGGTCCTGTACATCATACGGGTGCAAAACATTTTTTTCGTCTTGGACCAATCCGAAAAAACAGACCTGAAAAAAAATTAGAGGAACAGGTTTCGCCAATTACAAAATGGACACACTATGTCGGCAGGCATTTGGGGTCTTACCGGGGGCCAAGAAGACAACAAGAGCGAAGTCAAGTAGAGTTTATAGTCAATCGTACCAAGTTTCTACAGTCAAAGGTACAGAGACAGTTAGCCTTTATTACATGGAGATGGGATTTTAAAATGCCGGTGGGAGTCCAATAATCCATCAAACAGATTCCTTTGTGGCAAAATTGACCAATTACCATTGTTTTGAGCATTGCCAGTTAT
Source organism: Branchiostoma floridae (assembly GCF_000003815.2). Classification (NCBI taxonomy): domain Eukaryota; kingdom Metazoa; phylum Chordata; class Leptocardii; order Amphioxiformes; family Branchiostomatidae; genus Branchiostoma; species Branchiostoma floridae. Next base: position 32,028,062 of record NC_049980.1, on the reverse strand, counting down.
GAAGTTTCCACAGAAAATCAGGTCCAAGTTCAGGTCCGGACCTGGAAATGATCCTCTGGACCTGAACGGGACCTACATGTATACCTGAGTATACTGGTACCTCCTCCTACCAACAATAGATTTTTTCTTTCTGTCCTTTCTTATTCTATTCTTTCTATCTTATTCTTTGACTTTAGATTTATTTTGGCATTCTATGACATTAGTTATCTGTTTTCTGATACTTTTTTTTTCAATCTACGGAATATTTGTGCTCATTTCACAGCTGATTTGCACAATTTATTGTGTGGTCGAAAACTTTTTTTTGGAAACGGCCAAAATTTGGTGCGAGCGCGGATGTCATCCATATAATCAAATCAACATGGCCTAACAGGGAAAAAATGAGAAAAAAACTGACGTTCCATGTGATTTCAATCAGGAAAAAGGTCTTAGCAACTATATACGTCTAGCAAGCAATATAATCATACAACAAACAACATAGCAATGTACAGCATTATGTTGAATACTTACCTCCGGGTCTTGCTTGAACACCCTAACTCCAGTACTCCCACTGTCTCCAAACAATGAGAAGGCCACGTTGGACTTAGTTCCAGACCCTCTGCCATGACTGGTGTATACTGTCATCTTGTAATAGTACGTGTCCGTGGAGCGGTTGTCTGGTAGGCTATGGACAATCAACTGCCAAAGAAAAGACAAACTATTTAGAAGGATTTTATCCCAAATTAACCCACGTCATCATTGCGATAAATAACGCCAGTGGGTTGTGACAGTGACAGTGACATTGTGCTTGGATGATCAGATCACGCCACTTCGATGATTGACTTAATGCACGTGTATTTGCTTTTGTGCATTACATGCTATATTATTTCGCTACGAAATTGTATATCAATTGAATGAAATTGGAACATCTCATTCTGCTCTCATTCAGAGGATGTTTTTTTTTACAATCTTACCTTCTTCATTCCGGCTTTGTCCACTCTCCTTAGAAAGATGATCCCGACAAAGTACAGAGCTAATGTCGTCAGCACGGTGGCGAAGACCCCTGCGTTGTTCCCTATGTCCGCGAACTTGTCAAACACGGTGGTCAGGTCAATCGTGTTTGGCGCGGTGACAAAGCCAGCCCCGAATGCTGTCATGTGATTACAGGCGCAGACAGTCTCAGTGACTGTGGACGTAGGGTGTACCTAGGAGACGACATAGGTGTAATGGAAAAATAATTTTCCCAACCAATTTTTGACCCGTTCTAACGAACTGTCCAGGCCATGCTAACTACTCAGAAATCTTTACCTTCACATTGGTGTCAGGATATAAAATCTCCTCTTTGTGATACCTATGTGCTTGCGTCCTGTGTACTCAACTGTTACAGGTGATAATTGCGGATGCTCATCAACACAACAACTGTTACAAACGTAGTGCGGCGCGGCAAAATTAGATATGTCTTCATACTTGGCTTCTTGATTACCAAAGCATCAGAAACGTTGCTTGACCAACATGACACAAATAACAATGGAAAATAGATCAAGTCCTACCTTGCATCCCTTGGGAAGCCAGCTCTCTGTGTCCTCCGCCCAATAACGACAGCTCAGACGCAGCACCTTCAGGCTGTAGAACTGGGTCCCATTCAGGCTTAAACTGGACTGATCAGCTGGGTCCACAAGAAGTACGCCGTCATCGACTGCATCTTGGTAGACATCGTCCATACCTAGATAGACGTTGTGATGAGAATGTCATAAAACATATTTGTATGTACAGTGAAACCTGTACAAGTTGACATTTAACCAGCCTCAGTCTTTAATAGACCAATGTGTTGTACTCTGACCTTCTCGCTCAATTATCCTATTTTTTTACGGGTCTGTTCAATGCAAGGCATTAAACCATTCCAAGAAAATGAACTTATTTCATGTATGATGGAAATTGTCACACACACTTATTTCGGTCGATACTACCTCAATCTATTACATGGATCTGCTAGGCTTGATTCACGTTGTAGAAAAAGAAGGGTTTCTCACCAGCAACGTCTACCCCGACGTAGTATCTCCCGGTATGATTATTTCCCGACACGAAAAACATGACAGACCGAGACTCAGGAGCGCCATGATGGGAGGCAGTCGGTTTCCAGTCCTGCCAGGTCAAACATACTTCACAGTTTTTACTATGGGCCAAGCCTTCTCCTCTCCCGAACACGGATATTCTGGAACTCCTGTTCATCGCAGTGACTTGGACGACGAAAGCATCATCTACGTCTGAGATGTTGAAAACATGGTGCACCACGCTCCCATTGCCGGTGGAATCTACTTCATAAACCAGTCCGCTGGAAGAGTCTGCTCCATTGGTGGCGATAGTGATCAGGATATCCTCTTCTGTGTCTCTTATTTCCCCGGGGGACACGGTCGATGGTATCAGAGAGATGTCGTGGACACCAGAGTTGATGATATTTGAGTTGTTTCCCCACGTGAAAGGGTTGTCATGGAAACTGATGACCTGGAGGCAAAGCAAGATGCACTCAATATGAACATATAAGGAAATCGTTTACTTAAAGTACAGCAGACGATGGAAGATTTGCAACATCTCATGGAATACGAGGGAAAAATATAAACTGTAAGCCTCCCATCAACATCTACCGAATGTCTCTTCATTGTCTTCATATATTTCCCTTCTGAACATCAGTAGGTCGTGGCTTTCCCATGGGAGGGATTTTCAAGCGAATATAAGTATTTAGAAACACATAATGATACTGTCTGTTACCTATCATATTGCAGAAAATTGTCCAGACACACACGACAATCGACAAGTATGGAATGTGCTCAGTGCTGTAACAAGATGTCAGTGTTCAATGTTAAAAGACTGTGTCACATACCTTAGCGTCAATATACCTGGGCACAAAGCCTTGAAACAGTGTTTCAGCAGAGGGAAAGGCCGTGTTCACGCCTGTGCCGTTCAGCCGATGATCTGCCAGATCCTTTCCACGGATTTTCTGTACTTGCAGGCTGAGACTGTCGGTGTCAATGCGTATTGCTGGGCCTCCCGGTCTCAACTCTCTTCTCAGAAGTTCCGCCATATCGTTCAGAATCTTACGGCCTCGTGCAACAACGGTTCGTTTCTGCCAATGATATCAGAATGTTGGCATAGACGTAAATAATGTTGATCATCATGAACAGCAATTTTGATTATGACAGTTCAGTTTCAAACATTACAAAAAAATCCAATGGAAATAAAAAATGGTATACTGTACTCCCAAGATGGAAGGTACAACATCATAAATAAATAAGTCATCAAAAAACATTACAGCAAACAAATACGAAAAAAATTAATATACCATTTGGTCACGTTCTTCTTTCATTCGCCGTCTCCGAGCTTCTCTCTCCTCAGGTGACAACAAAAAGTCATCATTCGTGATCGAATCGTCGTCTGCCTGACCAAGGGCTTCATGGAAGACGTGTCCAACGGATCGTAACATGTCTGAATCACAATCAAATCAGGTTAGGGCACATGGGTACAGGGCTGTATACAGAAGTGGTGACAGTGGATGCTAAGGGGCTTCAAGCTTTTGCTTTGCTGTAAAAATTGAATAGTCAGATTTAGACCATCAAAACACATCGACATCATCTTACCTGTACTGATGCGTGTCACGTCTTCCGTCGTCACTACTTGTCTCGCAAGGTCATCGTTCAGGTTGTCCAGAACAGTGATGTAGGTAAGCTTTGGATGCAAACAGTTGGGTTAAAAATCAGTGGCTAAACTGTCTGGGTTTCCATTTATTGTATTGTCTGCAATTTCAATGACTCTAAATCTAAAGAAAATATATTCATATATAACAGCCGACGAAGAATTCGCATTGGTGCACACATACGTATACATCACATTTTTCGGGTTACCTGAAATATTCCTTGAATATTCAAATCTTCCACTAGCATTAAGTGACGAGCGTAAAAGACAACATGTAGCTATAGGATTTTAGTTACTCATTGGCACACAAAAACGAACCTTTACTTCCAGTGATTTGTCTTTACACGCTTTGATGACAGCTTCACCTAACTGGACAAGGACGGTGGCAGCGTTTGCGGTCCTCAAACGCTCGGATGCAATTGTTAGTATATCAAAGGCCTCTTTGCAGGTCTGAAGCGCATTATGACATTAAGAATTGAAATCAACAGGAGAAATACATTGATAAGATATGTGAATAAACAAAAAACATATAGAACGGCAATTTACAAACCTTCATAATTGATTTGCTTGAATTGCAGTTGAAAAGTGGGTGAACTATGAGATTACAACATGATTTGACGTAATACTGGATAACGTCAAACTCGACAAAATGCACTGTTAACCGGATATCGCCAAAAAGCAACGCAGATCGGAAAAACATATGGCTAAATACTCACCCTATCGCTCAAAGCTTTGTCATCACTCTCAGGAATAACAGAATGATCATCCAAATCCTATTGTGACAAACACACATATTTCTCATATGGATTAACATGGTACGTGTAATAGTTGCTTGGTTTTTAGTATAAGAAAGACTTTATGCTGAAGACACTTGTTACAATTGATATTCAACAATAATGATGCAACCATTTTTGGCCTTTGTTATACTTACCGACTTCATTTCTCCGGCTAGTGCTTGTACAAGTGCCACTGGATCCGCTGCCGCGATGTTATTGACATCCACGATATCAATGGCGGGGATGGCGAGACCTTCGACCATCAATGGCGGGAAAATCTGGACACCGCAGAACAGAAAAACTTATTCAAAACAGGGCTGTGTTTGTATTATATATGGGGATATTAGTATATACCTTTGTGTATATACTGAAAACAAAAAAAGGAAAGTGAAGCCATGTGTGAACTTAAAGTATGGTAGAAACGTTTAAACCTGTTAATTTGTACAATCCCAACAGATACTGTATTGGTATTGACAGGGTGATGTCATGTTCTGTACCACTCGCCATAATCTAGAGATCCTCTTTGCTATACTACCGTCTGGACAACAAATGGTGACACAAGCAGCACGTAAAATCTAACGCGACTCGTTCGACCGTTGGACGTATCAATTCTAGAAGCCAAAGAACCCTTGATTACCAGTGATTTCAAAATGAGATCTCCCCCAGCTTGATTTTATGATGAGCTGCACGGAGAGGAATTTGCCTAGCGGAGCTCCCATATTACCTTTTTTCTTCACCCAATATGTGCATATTACCTGACTCGTGTCGTCAGCAACTTCGTCAGGAGGAGTCTGGTCTGCATCTGGTTGGTGTTGATCTAAAAACGAAACGTCTCGATGATTATGGCGTTATTTGGGCGTGCTTGTGTATCTCTGTAACTGTCTTGCTTTAGTCAAGTGTTGATATGACTTCCACTGACATTACAGTTTGCTCAGATACCCATGACATGCCGATCTTATCAGTGCAACAATCTGTAAACCGGAAACTAACCGTCAGTCTCAGCATCCGAAATGCTGCTGACTTCAGAGTCCTGTTTGGGGTTTTCGGATTCCCACGATTCATCACTCGGTGGTGGTCCAAAACCTCCAAACCCGTCCTCACTTAGCTCCTCGTTATCGAGATCATTTTCCTGGATTCCTCCTTGGCCTGGGTAGGAATGAAAGTTAATGCATTATTTACAATGTCAGCAAAGACTAGCGAGAGTGAAATGGTGAAACGTTAGCACTTTGTCGTCAACCTTATATTGTCCTAATTCTGACTCAACTATACCTCTGACTCAGAGAAAGTATATATACAAAATCATACCATCTGAAATGTCATCCGTTGTATCTGGCACGACGTTCTCTGTTGTAGATCGAGCTGGTGTGGATGCTGAAGTAGCAACTAGGAAAAAAAATTGTTCAAATTGTTAGTTCGCACATATTGACGCAGGTGATGATCTCATGTTATATCTTTCACTACATGGGCTGACGAATGTATATCAACTTCATAAGACATGAATTGAGCATAACAAGTCACGACATACTTTCCATAGTTATTGACAAAACAATCGTTTTTGAAGGTACGAGGGAGGAGTTCTGGTTGGAAACATGTCGCCATATAAAACAACATGCAAAATTATTGGCTACCTGAAGGAGGACTTTGCGAACATTGCCAAGATTGCTGCAAAACTACAATGGCAGGAAGAGAAACGACTGGACACACTTACTGGTAGGTTCTGTAGATGAAACGCCCGTAGACATTAATGTCATTGATGTTTGCTGCTCAGAAGCCGCGCCTGGGTTGCGTGAAGAATAGATTATCTTATAATGGAGGAACTAAATTTACCCAGCCAACACAGGTAAAATATATGGGACAAATCTGCAGCAGACGGGTCAACTCAATGAAATAAAGCTGATGGAGTCAGTCGAAAATTTGTCTTTTAAGTCCTAACTATTTTTCTGTTTTGGTTAAGTAAAATCTTTATTTCCCCATGATTTACCAACACAGCTGGACTATCATGCTAACATGGTCTTATTGTTCATCTACATTTATGTTGATGTTTTTTTAGCCATTGTGGGATTGTTGGGCGTTACATATCATAATTTGTAAGAGAATAATTATAACTGATATGATATGTGACATGTGACGTATTAATAAACCTTTCTATACAGTAAGTGTAACATGTACGCTATTCGTACGGTACATTTTCATGACAACGTCTTAGAGTGGATGGTAGATTATTTTAACGACACTTTTCTGTCTAGAAGCAATTCATTTTCCTCATTAAGGTTCTAACCTGTTATCCATGGAACAAACACACCACCGCTAACGCCTGCGTGACCAACGGCGTAGAGCCTGGCGACGTAAGGCTGGAGTGGGGCTAGCCCGGTTAGATCCGCTGTTGTTAGGCTGTTACTCAGGGAAATGTTTGCTGCCTCTGATGGAGCAAGGACCGATATGAGCTCCAGCAGGTAGGCCACAACCTCGCCATCAGGCGCCGCCCAGACCAGAGTAGCGGATCGGTCCGTCACGGTCACGGCACGGAAATCACGCGGGGAGTCCACAACTGTGAAAAGAAGTAAAAAATAAAACGAAATTCAAAAATACTCCGAGGTCATATTTTTATTAAGTAAAGAAGTGAAATAACAACATCAAAAATGCAAGCGGAATAGCAGTTACTCAAGCAGCGTGATAGATTCTGGAAACTGTCATACGTTTCTGGTAGCATCCAGTACCTGTCGCCGTATCTTTTACCTGGATGTCAGCGTGTTCAAAATCTTTTTCTACTACGTCTTCTATCTTGCTTGACATACGTTTTCTTTACCTACCAGTGTATTGTTGGAGACTGCTGGCGCTACCCTCAAATACTGTAGTGATGGCTCTTACGGACACGTTGTATTCAACACCTGGCAGGAGCTCCCGCAAATGCACTTTTGGATGATGCACGTACAGCTGGTCAACTTTCTCACTGTCCATCAGATGATATGTAACCTGATACCCGATCACTAGAGAAGAAGTGACGTTCCAGGTGACGTAAAAACCGTCATCTGTCACCAGGGATACCGTCAGGTTGTGAATCTGCACGTCGTTTCCTAGAAGGTTCACATATCATAAGAATCCATTCAGAGTAAAAAATATTCGGAAACACAGACAGGCACGCAAAAAATAATGCATTGATTTTTACAAATGTAATTTTTTTGTCAATTATTGTAATTAGATATTGTCATCATATTAAACGAAAATTTGTATGAAATTTTCAAATACCGTATAAATGGAGTACACGGCAAGGTCACAATCATGAGTCGACATTGTCTTAGATTACCGACTTTAAAGCAACTTGTTTATAAGAACATGAATGAACGAGAACACAATGGCGTCGGCAAAGTTTGAAAGCTTGATAAAGTGAAACGTCGTCTTTGTGTCTAGAAAAACAAAAACAAGCATATTGCTACGATATAACTAACATTAACTAATCAAAAGTGGTAGATGATCGCGATGACTAGGTCCTACCTCGTAGCATTATTGTTCTTGAGTAAGACAGGTAGATGTGGCTTCTTGGTGTCATGAGGTATACCTCCAACAGGTACGAGACTTCGAGCTCAAGATGGGTGAAGTTGAAAAAATCCGTGTCCCAAGAAACATTCCAGCTCGTCGTCAAACTGGTCCCAAGGTTTGTCTGAGCAACTAGCACGGTACTGCGGAAAACACGTCAAACAGTTACCAATTGATAGTTGCTTGTTAAAACGTCCCTTTATCTCATTCGTTTTGAGCACAACATGAACATACCTGTAGTTCTGACACAGTGTTACTGAGATCCGTGAACAGTTTCATCAGGTTGATACGTCACTGAATAAAGAGACTCTTTTTACACAACCAGTGATTTATTCTCACCGACGTTTCGGTGACCGGCTGTCACCTTCTTCATGGCGATACTGACTGGGTCACATTGTGCCTGCAGGACAGATGTCGCTGCTCACAGTTCAGATGCGGTCACAAAACGAAAAGTATTTACATATGTATGTGAACTGAA
>NC_049980.1:31970845-32019185 GCF_000003815.2 Branchiostoma floridae | reverse complement strand
AAACGTCGGTGAGAATAAATCACTGGTTGTGTAAAAAGAGTATCTTTATTCAGTGTTACTGAGGTTCTATGATTTGTCTAGATGGATCAACTGGTAGGCTTCAAGAAGGCCGACCCATGACGTCACATGTCAGTATGGCGGCTACGACTCCCATTGTCATTGATCGAGGGTATCACATGATCATAGGATTTTGCTGTCACTACCCTGTCACAAACCTGACAAATTCTGGTGTTTTTGGAACGGCAATGCTTGTGAGGTCTACAAGACATGACGCGTGCTGTGGACCTACCTTGATTCACATGCGTACTCAGGCATGTCTGATACGTTCCAGTGTGCCGACACTGCGCCAGGCCCAACTTCCTCTACCAAGATCCCCGTTACATTTGTTGTCGGGTCTGAAAATGTGCAAATGATGTTCAATCAATTAAATGATCGACCAAGAAAGCAATGTATTACTGTGACTTCATAAGCAAATAATTCTCCAATCAATTAATCAACCAATCAATCAATAAGTCAATAAATGAATGAAACAATCAATTAACTAGATGATGGAACAAAAGTCAAATAATGTTTGCTACATAATACAGAACAGGTCAAGCAACTGGGCTGATTGTTGACGGCTCAGACATTTCAGATTATATTTCGTCATTCGCCATTCATCTCAACAAAATTACTACCAACTCCTTACAAGTAGCCATGCAAAAGTGGATGCGGGAATGGTACAGAACCGGCCACACGGATTTACCTTCTCTGGCGTCACATGGTGTAGACATCGTCACCAACTCAGTTACCTCGTGTAACGGTAGTTTCCACAAAACATTCTGAACATCGGAACAGTTCACCAGCTCTACCACACCGTCTCTGTTGTCAAAGCAGACCTCTCTCCCCAACACCCTCCAGCTCAGGGCGTCATCAATGACTTCAAACAATATAGATTCTCTGATCGGTGAGCAGGCTGCCGTGATAACTACATTGTCGGCAAGAAGTTCAAGACACTGCGAAGTTTCTCCGTTTCGAAGAGTTCCCTCTGCAGTGTGCAGCCAGTGATTTCGAGGATTCTGCGCTAAACACGGGCCTATCTGTGGTACACGTGTGGCGCTGTTCGCGTACATACACGAGCAGGTCATGCGCGGGGTTGGAGTCCATTCGAACAGGAAATAAGCTGGAAATAAGAAAATAGATTTTCTATGGGAAGAATGGACAATATCAATTGAATCCTATCTAGAGCTGAAAGAGACGTTATGCTAAACGATAATTCTCTGCATTTAGCAAGACAGGTTATAGAACATTTTTTCAATAAGTATACTAAGAAATATGACACTTCCACAAATACTAACTTTCGAAATTCCTCTCAAAATACGAGACGCTTGAATCCATCACCAATCTTCCCAGTCCATCCTTAGGAGGCGCCCATCCAAACATCTCGCAGTGCCTTATACCAGCCTCGTACTGAAACGACTGGCAGAAAAATGTGGGTTCTTCCAAACACCTGATGGCGCAGTCAGCAAGAGACAAATTAGACGCTTCTGTGAGTACCGGCATTCCGGACCTCCTGTCGAAATGTTGCCGGAATCTGGCGAGGGCTGGTATCAATTCAAAGTCTGAAACGTAGATGTTTTTATAAATCAATAACTTATATTTTTTTATAATCATCAGTCCCACAAGTGGTAAGTAAAAAAATACTAATGAGAGATCTCGTTTCAACCTCAGTTTTTTTCTGAATCTTTGTTTTCAAGAAACGCCCTCACCTTCAGGATAAGCAGTGATGAACTGGGCCTCAATGAAGCCGCTAGTGGAGGCTGCATACGTGGTGAGCACAGTCATCTTCACGGAGTCTGTTTTGGTCGTCTTGAAGATGAAGTCGTCGTAGTAAACTTGGGTCACGTCGTACTGGTCGCTTCCTTCACGCTGACTGAGTTCAACCTGTGGTTCGTACATCCACAGAGAATGTCAGCAACATGTGAAATTGTTTCAACTGTGAATGCCATATGATCATCAATTCCTCTCACAGATACAGATATAAAAGTAGCGCACAACATTCATCATCACCATTAGCTATTAGGAGCCAGCGTTATACGCAATTATCTGTATCCTGGACAGCAGTATGTCAAAGGAGCTAGGCGTAGGGCCAACGACCTACACTTGCAGAAATATTCCAGGGTAATTATAAACGCACACGAAAGCTAAGAATCAAGTCTGTTGGCCTCAGTGGGGAACTGAAATAGAATTGGACCGAGATTGGCAATGGGAGGGAGACGAGAATAGTACTAGGCAAGCGGCCCGGCGTGTCACGAAAAGAGGCAATGGAGAATTAATTAATATTTTTAAAGGGTCTAAGGTAAGGTTAGGAACTCACGTCTTCATAGGACCCGTCATCAAACGTCAGCCTCATTGTCCTGATTTGGCCTGTGACCCATGTAGACTGTGCGATCTTAGCCCGGTTGATGAAGTAGTACCCATCAAACTTCAGCTGAACCCACGAGCCAACGCCCTGCGAACTCAGCCAGCCGAGCTGCCCTGGTCTCGGCGTCAGCTGACCGTCGATGATGCCGCCACAGGTAGCGACGTTTTGTGACGCGTCCACACACCTACCACCACTGGACACGGCCGCCACGTTTATTCCTCCGATATTGGCTGCAGAAGAAAGGTAATGAGGTCAAGTTGATATAACAATACTTTTTCCAATAAAAACTTAACCTATGAATGCTAAGCTACCCATAGTTTCTTTCAGACCTCGGCCATATTTAAATGCAAGTCGCGTAAATTGGAAAATAATTGCATAATTTTTACACTTCCAGTGTTTTTCACAATAAAAAATGGCATATAAGTGACATTAGCAACGTAGAGTGGAAGAAATACTAGTAGATACCAATTATAAAAAAACAAGGGGTTGATTTGCATCATACATTCGTAAGTACCTTCAACATATTGCAGTTTGAAATCACCGTCCTTCGATTTGATATACCTAAACACCCCGTTTTCAGAAATGGGTATAGGTTATACCGAGAATAAAGGTAAAAACTTGCGCTACCTTCGTCTGAGACGGGATAAACCTCGAGTTCGCTGAACTCCAGCCGCCGCGGCACTCCCAGCTGGGTCAGACGGATCCCCACATACCGACCCCGTATGCCAGCGCACGAGATGGTCACCTCCGACTGGTTGGCGGCGATGCTGTGGTACTGTCCGCATTGGGGGTTGGCTGACACGTTCTGCCCGTTGTCGCCGATGTGAATGAAGAAGGGGTTAAGGTTGACGGAGACTGGTTTGACAACAGTCACCCTGTCGATGGCCCACTGTCGGTCTAAGTCCACATGCCACCAGTGGTCCCCTGTGGAGAAACGTGTGGAAATAGATAAGTGCAGACTAAGGGCGTCAACTCTGTACATCCACTATTGCCCAGGTCTCGTCTGCCTATTGATAAACGTATCCCCTCATAAACCCTGTGTTTTGTATCTTGCTAACTTAGATTTCATAATGAATGCAACTTGTTGAAGGCCAAACTTTGTTAAATCCGCACGCTCGTATCAGTTTTGGGATTCCCACAGGATATCATCCATATAATCAAATCAACATGGCACAATGATCTTACATAGGATGAACAGGACACATACCTTCAGCTATCTGACATATGAAGCCCCTCAGATTGCTGCAGCCTCTTACTTTCCAGGAGGAGTCGGTCCCATAAAATCCGGCACAGCCGCCCTGGCCGCCACCGGCACTGCGCCAGTTGGAGAAGTCGGACGACGTCAGGGGTTGGCCGTCCTCAAATATCCACTGCCCATTGCTCTTGGCTAACCCAAACCAGCGACCTGCTAATACTTCTGCTAGATTAGCGAGAAAAGTGTTGGTGGCATTGTCCTTCGGCATGGCTAACATCCCGCCGTCTGCTGCACACGTCTGTGTGGCCTCGTCACGCGTCTTTTGCTCCGTAAAGCTCTTGTAGCAAACTCCGTTAAAATCAACGTAGCCTGCTATTGGACAAGCTGTTGAAAAAATAATAATAATGTAATGCATGTGCAAACATAGAGGACTCAGTTGTCATTTTCAAAATAAGTAATCGCACACAAAAATGGGAAGTGTCAATACTCGTTTAAGCCAGTTAGTTGAGTCGGCGACGCTATTTTCCGTCTCATAATCGGCAGTCGTATTTTGTAGCATGACAAGCGCCCTTTTTTTTACAAAAACCTTTACGATTTCTGTGTAAAAAACGTCAATAACGTTATATATACGTAGCTCACAGAAAAAACCCTGCTATGGGGCATACACACTGCGCGATAAGCATGTAAACGTCATGTGGTAAAAAACCTACCAGCGGCAGGGAATACTTGGACTTCGCACATGGCGAGTATTCGGACGGATCCAGGCGCACGGACGCTCACATAGCGCCCCCGCATTCCCTGACACGGGACGGAAATGGACGGCTGGTTTAAGTCGATTTGATGGTCACCTCCACACTGGGGGTTCGTGCTGACCTGGTCGGAATCCCCGATGTGGATGTTGAAGGGGTTGAGTCGTTCAGCGCAACAGTCCTGGCGGTTAAAGATGACCACCCTGTAGATATTTGAGACAAATCATGCATTACGGCTAAATGTAATTTCAGGGAATTTCAATGTTGATGTCATTGGTGTCTACGAGTATATACGTACCTATCCACCACGTACGATTCTCCGAGATCCACCCACCAGGTTGGATCAGCCTCTCCCGGGTTAACTCTAGTAGCTGTACAGGAACCAGCGTAGTGGTTGGTGTCGGTGTTCCCGTCTACGGCAAGGCCGGGAGGCTGGGCGGTGCTCGTTTGAAACGCTGTCTTCCCTACGGCGACATTGACACCTACCACAGGCGAGAGGACAGTCATCAGAAATGTCATTTTTACATTACTGCACCGTTGAAGTAACCTCCAAGCAGATCCTACGGTGCCATAAGATAGTATCAAAGATGGCCAAGGAGTATAGCCAGCCAAAGGGAGTCAGACGAGGTCGCATACACACTCCTAGGCCGGCTTCACTCCTCTGCCAGCTTTTGATACTATCTTATGCTACCGTAGGACCTGCTTGGAGATTACGTTGAAGTGTTGTATCTGTATTCAAATCGTCGGTATAACCACCCTTCGGCGTAACACACTAGCTTAAGAAGCTCTGCGACAATGAATTTACTAAAACGTGAAGATTCAATACGTAAATTGTAAATAGTCCGAGGTTATACACTAAGTAGTCAAAAAGACTGGACAAATGACTAAACACAATGAGCGAGGTATACCAACAACTAGATTTTCATTTTTGTTCTCTAACATCGTCTTTGACGTTGGAATTTACTTTGGAATTCTATGACAATAGTATCCATTTCGGCAATTTGAGGTTATGGCATATAAATGCTCATTTTACAGTCAATTTGTAGGATTTATGATGTGGTTATTAAATTTTTTTTTTCTATTACTGGAAAGGGATGAAACTTGGAACACGCGAGGATGTCATCCATATCATCAAATCAACATGACCTTATTATATGTGATCCCGTGATCGGAAAAAGTCGGGCAGTCGCGGGTAGGTCAGTTGCGACTTCAGAAAGACAAGATTTGTCCTGTCAAAGTTATGCTTTAAGAGGTTTTCTGTGTTTTACTGTTAGTTAACAGATTTGACCTCCTTCAGATCAGGACTTGTGTGTAGTTTTCGGGTCCAGACGTTGTTTTTGTACACACCTGGACTAATAACGTCAGCTGTTCTGACGCAAGTGCCGCTGCCATCGTTGCAACCCTCCGTTGTTCTGACGCCGTCGATGCCGTGCCAGGAGTGACTGTTCGCGTCCAGTGTTGTCGACTGATGCGTCCTCTTCCCGAGTGCGATGTTTGTTCCAGCTGAGTCGTAACAACAAAAAACTATTTAAGAGAAAATATGCCGCTAGTTCACCTTTATCTGGAGGGTAACTTATATTCGTTGTATGTAAGAACAGCACATTTAGGGGTCTCAAGTCGACGGAGGGTGGTTTCAAACTGCAATATTTTGAAAATATCAATCAGAGCCACCATCTGTCGACTTGATATCCCTACATACCCTGATTTTCAATGCAATGGATATAGGTTAACCTGCAAATGAAGGTGAACTAACGATACCATCCTCTCATGAGAAGGGGGGTTCTGGCTTTAATGTTGCGATGTTTAACATGGAAAACGCCGGGGAAGGAATATATGTCGGGAAGCTTGTACGTGCTCGTAGCGAGCTTCCTGGCATGTATTCCTTTCCCGATGTATTCCCGTTAAAAATCGCAAAAAAAGACAGACCAAAAGTTCTAATTGGAGATTACACAAACGGCCTGCCTAGCATTAGAGGGTAAAATATACTTTTTTAAATCTTCAAATTGGCACTAGCTTTTAAAGCTTCAAATCAAAGACAGATAATCTTCTGACCTGTTTTATGGAAGCAAGCCGGATACCCGGGGTACGGATCCCAGCAGCACCCGTGGAGCTCGCATTCCTGAGGTGTGACGTCATCCCAGGCACACGGCTGTCTGGCGACCAGGGGCGTGGAGCATCCCAATCCTTCAATGAAAAAGAAAAATAGAAAAACAACATGACTATCGAGCAACAACGTTTTGAGCTATTCTCGTACGACGTTTGTCGGCCAAACAATATCGGCCATTGTGTTAAAAAAAAGACATCACTAGTGACCTAAACTTCTAGCTCTTACTCTCTACCCCAACGTAAAGGTATCGGCGACTCAAAAATCACGTCCTCAGCACTATAAGTTCCTGTTCAACAAATTTCACACAAATGCTGACATATAGAGAAATGTTTCAGTCTCTGAGTCTCTGAGTGAAGTAATGGATTAGAAGCTTAGGTCCTAATTGGAAGAAGGGGCCCGGCCGGGCAGTTCACTGACGTTTTTTTTTTAATTTTCAGGCTTGGTCCCTATTTTCGGGCCCGGCCTCCGGTTGAATTTAAGTCGGACTTAAAATGAACCCGGTAACAAATAGACGCTGTGACCTGCCAGTGGGAAACACCTTGAGGTACCCCGTCCCCAAACTTTACCTAAACCAAATGAATGTCGGTATCAATACTAAACTCGTACGGACTTTTATATGGAGTCTTATATATGCACACGTGTGACCACTCCCTCAAACTTGTTCTTACGCTTACACTTACACTTACACTGGAAATTACATTTACACTTACACGTACACTTACACTGGAAATTACATTTACCGTTACACTGAAAATTACACTTCCACTGAAAATTACACTGAAAATTACACTTATACTTATACTTACGCTTATACTTATACTTACACTTACACTTACATACAACTACAGTTACATTGAAAATTATACTTATCCTTATCCTTATACGTATACTGAATATTACACTTATACTTTCACTTAAACTTACTTTCTGACATAGGCTGCATGCACCACACGTTATGCAGACTTGAACGCCACATAACACCCCAGCTGATGATGCCGGTATAGCGATAAGCTGAATGAGTCCCAAGGCGCTCGAGGATGTATCTGCCAGTCTGGTCAGTCAGCCACGCAATCCATGAGCCGGTCATTCCGGCATGAAACGCGGCCTGGAACTCGCTAAGGGACGCCATTCTGCTGTGGAACTTGGTGCAGTGATGGTGGGCAGGGATAAAAGCCAACTTAGGTCCCATGTTGAACACTCCCAAAACATTACCAGGGTCTGTGAATGAATGAATGAATGAATGAATGAATGAATGAATGAATGAATGAATGAATGAATGAATGAATGAATGAATGAATGAATGAATGAATGAATGAATAGATGAATGAATGAATGAATGAATGGATGAATGGATTCATTGATGAATGAATGAGTGAGTGAGTGAATGAATAAATGAATGAATGAATAGATGAAGGAAGGAAGGAAGGAAGGAAAGAAGGAAAGAAGAAAGGAATGAAGGAATGAATGGATGAATGGATGAATGAATGAATGAATAACTGAATGGATGTATGCATGAATGAATGAATGAAAACACGATGGAGGTGTTCAAAAATATATACTTGTAAATCCGTGTGTGTGTCAGTGTGTTTATGTGGCGTGTTTGTATGCGCATACGTGTGCGCGCGCGTGTGTGTGTATGCGTGCATGCGTGTGTGTGTGTGCGCGCGAACTTGTAACCGAGAAACATTCTGTAATTGTTCGGACTACCCTTTTCATAGTTATCTAACTTAACGCATTTAGTCCATATTGGGCATGAAGTTGTAATGAAGTGTCATTGTCATCTAACTACCTTCAGACGAGAGTACACAAGATTTATACTCACACCTGGCGGCGATAAGTGCGTTCTGACACTCCAGAACCCTCACAGTCAGCGCCGGGCGGCCGAACCAGGCCACGGGGATGAGTCGCAGGGACACCGCCCACAGGCGCGGCTGTATGAAGGTCCGGACAACTGTTCCTGCGTCAGAGTTTGCCTGGTACACCTGAAACACGCGTGAACAGTGAGAAGGTTCGGTTTTCGTTTGGGATTCTCCAGTCGATTCGACAGATGACCAGGCAGACAGGCGTTCACCTGTTTGCCTGACCTGCACGTAACTTTTTATGGTGAAGGAAGGATGTGCAATTCCTTCTCCACCCTCTCGTCTACTCGAGCATCCGTCTCCTATGAGGACTTCCGACCAAGGATATAGGGGTTCCTCCTACCCCTGACTCGTGCATCATGGCGGGTGCGTCATGCCCGAGTGCCCATACAGTGAGAAGTAGTATGTAATCAACAGGATAGCATTTATTATTCAGGTGGCCATCAGACCACTTGGCTCTAGATATCCTACGTAGTCTCCAAGCAGACCTTACGGTGCCTTAGAGATAGTATCAAAGCTGGCCAAAGAGTATAGCCGACCAAAGGGAGTCAAACCGTCAACGGGCACCGGAGCCGGCTTTACTCCTTGGCCAGCTTTGATACCATCTCCAAGGCACCGCAGGGTCTACTTGGAGACTATCCTAAGGGCATGCAAGTATGTTTCATCGAGTGAAACATTAAGAAGAACGGAAAACCGAGAAGGGTGGAGAAAGATGGTGGCTAGATATTCTGTGGTGCCCCAACGGTCAAAGAATCAGGCTGGGGATATATCGGATAAGATGACGCTGGTTCATCTTTATCCGTAGGGTGTCCTTTATCCGTTCTTTTTAAAAACAATGTATTTAGGTATATCAAGTCGACAGATGGTGGTTTCAAACTGCAATATTTTGAAAATAGTACAATAGGAACCTACCGTCCATCGCCTTGATATCCCTGGATTTGTTTGGCAACACAACGGATATAGGTTACTCCGCGGATAAAGGTGAACTAAAATTACAAGTATTCATATTGTCGTGCTGATGTTTGGACAATGGTATGCTACATGCGTTCTAATAGTACGGTGACAATATGCATGTAAGCTAATGACAAACACACAATATCTAAAATACAATTTTATGTATAAGATTGCAGAGTGTATAAAATGTATTCATATACCTAAAGGTATTCAAAAGAAGTTTGCATAACGTTTGTAATGTATATTCATTTAAATAATCTACTTATTAAGTTATATTTTCCTTGGGCATTTAAGAAGTCATTATTAAGTAACCTTAGCACGTGCACATGGCTCAGAGCTGCTTCCATGATCATTGTAGACCCCCCCGTCATCACTGAACTGCAGACTGTACGCTTTGGTGTAGCAGTTCGTGGTCACGTCGCCAGAGGTCTCTATTGCTGCCACGTAGAGCCCCCGACCGAAATCAGCTCCACCCAGGGACGGGCGTCGGTAGAAACCGTGCGGATGATGCTGAAAAACGTCCCACAGATTCGTCCTGTTGTGAAATGGAAAAAAAACACGCCATGATTGCTCCGTTTAGAGCTTTATGTTTGAAAATCATGGGATAACTACTGACGTTTATAGACGTTTATCCGTTTTTCCCTTTTTTCGGGGCAGTAATGACCGATTTCACACCGGGGGGGGGGGGGGGGGGGGGTGAGATCACTAGCGTTTTCGCCCCCTTTAGCGTTTTTAGGTTGCTTGAGGGCAGGTGAATACAATGAAATACTGTATATCTTATGTCGAAACTCAAGTATATGCAATGAGGGGAATACAAGGGACCCAACCCTCGAGATCTACTCAGCGTTTTTAGTCCTATTGTTATATTTCATGTGTAGAATTTACTACATTTCATGTGTAGAATTTACTACATTTATACATCATTGAATTGTGTACTTTGTACATGGGGTGGGTAGGGGTGTTTTGTGCACACATGATGTTAGTCGATTAGTTTGTTCAATTATTGTTTCTAATGTTGTTATATCTGTATTCATGTATTCAAATGTATGTTAAGTGGCACTGTTAAAATAAGTTTTTTAACTTGAGTGCAGTGTCACTTTGTCCTGTCTGCTTTTATGTTGAATTAAAAAAAAACCCTCGAGATCGCTACTTTTTGCCCCCCTCCCCCGGGGATCAAGGGGGGGGGGGGGGGCGAGATCGCTGTGACACCGGTTCTACTTCGCACTGCAGCTAGGTGTCGCTGCTACACAGTGTATAATGCGGTACCTGACGTGCTTGAGATCCAGACGGCTACCACGATGTTGGCAGGTTACGTTGCCGGTATGTTAAGTATTTTGTTATCCAGCGTAAATTGTATCTCTTTCATATACTTGTCTGACCCTTGCCTTTTCCCTCATGACCTCAATGAAAAACGGCTTGCAGGTACCGATTTGAGCTTTCGTGAAAGTCTCAAACAAACAAACAACGATTTTTGTTAGTATGATGCCATGCATGGATAGCACGAAGACAATGTCTAAGATGCATCCAGGTTTGAAATAAAATGTTTTCAACAACAAACCATCGGTTTCACAAACGACCCGGGCCCCGAGACCACAGTGCTGAGTTGTCCATTGGAACCCTGCAGTTCTGCCCATAATCACACAGGTGTCGCTGCCGAACGCGGCCGTTCTGTTGGTGCCGTCAGACCACCAGGACGACTGCGCGGCCAGCGGAACTTGGTGCCACCAGTTGTACCACGAGTTAGACTGGATGGAGAAACGTCAACAAAAGAATCAAATTACACATCAATCAAGGACGGAATAAGTCCAGCAATCGACGTGGCCTCAGCTTCATGGACAGAATTCACATTGTCGATTGAGTACTTGCATACTTGTAAGTAGGTAGCATTCATCTGAGTCAAAGGAAAAGGTCTTTCTTTATTTAAGCATTTTCGCGTTTATGCATTGATTCTGATTCCCAAAGGGCGAAGTTGTAGTGTGGATGCCAGGGACGCAGAATAAAGATGTAGTACTACGACAATTGTTTCCGATAGCTTCAGGAATTCAGATAACATGTTCATGCAGCTGTTGTTTAAGACTCACCTGAGAGTAGCGCAGTCCGACCCAGTATTTGTCTCCATCTTTGGCTGATGTGATGACGCGGAGAATCTCCTGTTCAGCTTCGCTGTTGATCTCAACCACGTGAGCTGGAGAATCAGAAACGCGATAATGATATCTGGAGAGTGCTGTGTGCAAGTGTTAATGGCCTTCCCTTGCGGACTTTGCATGTGTATAAACTTGGCTGATACAGAATCAAAGATTACAGAAGCTTTTCAGACTTTGGGCTGAAACAGCCATCACAATTACCGACCCCCTAGTGTTCACGGGAAACGGTTTCTCCAAAGCCCGTTTTCCATGCAAGGCCCGCCACTCTCAAGCAACGTCTCGTGTTCACCGACCTCTGAGTCGTCTTTATCCCTGCGTATTCGGATAATCACCCAGTTATTGGAGGAATGTTGCTAGCCAATCACGTCGCCGCATGCTGTTAAGAGGCAATGTGATTGGCTGGTGACTTCCCCTCCAACTACAGGAGTGGGCTACTGATTGGCTGACGCAGAAAAGAAGACGACTTGCAAGCCGGTACGCCAGGGTCGTTGCTTGAAATGCAAACGGTGGACATCCCAGACTTTCATATTTCCCAGATTAATATCAGCTGTAATAGACGTTTTGCACACTGGACAATGTGTCAAGATTTTAGATGAATGGTTCTTAACATTGCAATCACCGGGACAAAAGAATACTATATAGCCGCTGTCCACTGACCTGCCATGTTGTGACAAGCTGAAACTGCTGTTTCGTACGGAACATCAGACCTTCCGAAATAGTAGCAGGAGTCTCCCCACGCCCGCCACCCGAACGGACAGTGCGCTGCAGAAATCAGTGAAACATTACATTGTACACCAAATCCACAGTATGACGGAGTCTTCAAGCATTTATATGTGAAGGCCTCTTCACACGAGAAATGTATACAACGTCAAACAACAATCAAATCAACATAAAGAGTTACCCGATTTCGCTATACATCTATGTGTTAAAATTGCACTTAGACAATGTTGACTAATCATTGGCCTCAAATCCCATATGTAAGACCATACAGCCATTTATTGATGAAGAAGAAAGCCAAGGATCAGCAACTTATACACACTTTCAGGAATGATGAGATTTCAACTTAATAACAATGTTTATTCAATTACTACAGGTCACTGACCAGGAACCCTCGCTACACTAAGCCTCAGAAAACAAATGATGACGTACGTCTAACGTCCCAGGTATCCCAGGTGACCTTAAGGTACTGTCCGGTGTCCTGAGATCCAGTGGTCAGATCAAAGTACGCCTCGTGAACGTCTGGTATTCCGAATTCCATGTAGGCCACACTGGTGTTGGTATATTTACCCACAAAGTACTTCTTATTCGGACCGCAGTTCACCTTGTAGAAACATTTCACATAAGCATCATGATACGTCGAAGAAGATGAAGAAGATTACATCTACACATCGAGATAGAAGAATTTATTATTTCTTTATTTCAGGCTCTCACTGGCCACTATGACAGAGGGACAAACATGAAAAACAAAGAATGTGTACAACATTTCAAGACAAACTGACAATACTATGGCTATGTGTAGAGGCGGCGCCAGAGATTGGTGAAAAATGAGTTCTTGTAAAAAGAGTCGGACCTAAGTACGGACTGTATAATGGTATTAGTTGAATTGAAAAGCCTATGTACAAAGAAGTGGCACTGTTTACGCCATCTGGCGTCTAAGGTATCGGTATGATTGCACACGAACATTTCACTTGCGCTGCAAGATCTAGGGAAACTCATAATGATACGGAAACAATTATTGTAGGCAATTCGACATTTCGACAAAACACTCGAGCGAAAAGAACAACTGCCCACCAAATAGTTGAGAGCAATGGGATGTGAACAGTTGTTTCTTAATAGCAGGTGAACAAAGACAAAATTTTCGAATTATAGTATTTGCACGACAGTACAGACCCCTTAGCTGGGCAAGAATACAGTCATCATCACTCAGTCTGTCATTAATAGCAATTCCAAGATATACAAATGATGTCACAGATCTCAAACACTCTCCATACAGTTTGATCGACGGGAGCGGATGTAGAAGTGGCAAACTAGCACTAGCTCGGGAAGTACATGCAGCATGTCTTGTTTACATTGAATAATAAATCATTTTCTAAACCAAATTCCTCACAAGTACTTACAGGTTTTTGCAGAGACTTAAGGCTAGGACATAACAAACACATGTCGTCAGCGTAAAAAAGATGGTTCACAAGAAAACCTCCTATATAGCAACCTACTTTAGTACTACTGAGTCTCGAACTTAAATCATCTATATATGCATTGAATAGTAGCGGGGATAGCAGACTCCCTTGCCTTACACCATTTGATACATAAAATCAGGGGGACAAAACATTGTTCCATCTAATACACATTGTTTGGTTCTGGTACCAGTAAACCAGAAACCTCACCAAATACACCGGGACCTTTCTGTCAAGGAGTTTTTTAAATAGGGTCCAATGGTTTACCCTATCAAAAGCCTTGGAGGCGTCCAAAAAACAAGCAAAAACTGGAGAGCCGAGACCCCGGTAGTACTCAATTGTCTGTTTTAAAGTAAATACACACATGTCAAGACCATGTCCTCGTTTGAAACCGAACTGATGAGCAGTGGTTTGAAGATATGGCTCTAGCCTGTTCAATAAAACAGCCTCCAGAACTTTGGATAATGCTGATGCAATTGCTATTGGTCTATAGTTATCACTCTCAGAAATATTACCAGTTTTGTTTTTAACAACCGGAATGATGGTAGTATCTAACATACTTTTCGGAATGAAGTTATGGACAAGCGCGGCTGAAAACAATAGTGATATGCATATGCTAAGCTTAGGCCCAGCATATTTAAGGTGTTCATTACTGATTCCGTCAGACCCTACCGCTTTTCCATTGGGTAAGTTTCTAATTATATCATATACTTCCACAGGAGAGATTTGCATCCCCGAATCAAATTCAAAAGGACAACCTGTCGACAGATCAGACATAACAGCAGGTCTATGTACCTCACTATTAACGAGTTCAGCAGTTTTTCAAAATGACTCCTCCACATGTCTGCGATCTGCTCAGCTCCAGAGCAACCATCTATAGTGTTAGGTATTACAGAATGAGAGGATTTACTACTACGGACCTTTTTCCAGAATTCTCTAGTATGGCCGGCATTGAAACTTCTGCAGTCGAGTCGGCTCTTGCCCTGTCTTCCTCCTGTTTACACGGTCTTAGGGTGTACTTAAACTTTGCCCTGGCTTTATTCATAAGGGAAAAAATGGAACCTGAGCGAGGGCGGCCATTTTCCCTCCAAGAATGTAGGCCTCACGTGCAGCCGTATGCAAATCCTAAACAACCTCATTCCATCCGGGGACAGGTGTAAAGGAATTGCAACACGTTCTTTGAGTTATAGTGGAATTTGCAGAATCTTTTAGAGTGGCAATTAATTGGAAGGTAAACAGGTGGGGGGCATTAGTATGCGCTTGATCCTGACAATTCGGATCCTTACAAATCATTGCGTCCAGTGGAATTTCCACGTTTGACAGCAAACTGTCCACAGATAAACGTTTTTGAGATAAAAGAATTGTGTGCACTTGTATATCTTATGAGCTCCAAAGTTTGTATTATTTTTGTATTCTTTAATGGAAATTGTCTCTATACGGCTTAGTAGACTATCCATATGTACCCACGATTGATCTGTCTGCTGCAGTACCCTAGAAAGCCGCTAAAGGAACCATTATGAAAGTTGACCTTCGTTTTCCTGACCCCTACCCACCTTCCAAATATCAGACAAGTACACAGTCCACAAACACACACACTAGCACACAAATGGCACCTAAGATATCCGTCTTGGCGAAGGTACAAACACATGTATAGATATGTAAGCGTCCACTCTACTGACTTCTAATTCGTCGCCACCGGAGAGGCTGAAGCTGAACTTCGGGGCTATCATGCCGCCGCCTGGGTTGCCGATGATGTAGAGTTTACACTAGCTGTCCTTGTCAAACGGGCTGTTGGAGTAAAACTCCCGCGATCTGCTGGACGCAGTGATCACTGAGTCACATCCTGCAAACGGTACATACGGTATATTTCAGCTTAGAGAATCTTAACACAATCCTGCTACTGTTAAACTTAGTCGGACAACCACCTTCTCAGTGTCACAAGCAACATGAAAACAGTCTTATCCATTTCTACAGAGTTGAAACTTAACCCAGCCTGTCCTGGCCAACCACCTCCAGTCACAAGTCACATTAAAACAGTCCTTTATATTTTTCCATACCCTGCAGTCCTCAGTCAGCGGAGAGAAGTCTCGCACATCACTACTACTAACGTTATAGTACTAGCATCCTAATGGATTGACGTAGACTCCAACCGGCATCTTCACTAGCAAAATCTGCCATATAGCAATCAAATCTGCGTAGTTAAATCTCCGATAAGCAGCTATATTGTTTCAAGGAAAGAACAACGAAAAAAACTTAAGTTTAAAGTTTCTTTTAATACCACTGTTTGAACAAAAAGCTTGAAATTATAGTATATGTCTCATAATACTTAACTAAAAAGGCAAAAATAAGATAAATAGGTACATAAATGTTCGTTGAGAAATTCCCTTCGTCACTGGCATAACAGTGGTGATTTTGCCGGCAATTTCTAAGCTGATGTAGGGCCACTGTCGACTACAGCATCCTTACACTTACACTACATTACGCCGTAGTATATATCCTGATCAAAACTAGTGCTCGGTAAAAGTTTTCAGAACTAAACTTAAAAACCAGTTTATCAACGCACAACAAGTGTATGAGAAATACTCAAAGGAGAATAGTAGTTTGGAACATACCGTGCACAAAATGATAAGATGTCTCATTGAGTCCTTGGTACCTTCGTAAACCAAGTAAAACATTGTCAGGTTATTTCTATTTTAACAAGGTAGTAATTGCTTAGACAATTTATGTAGTAGGTTGCATGCATAGGCTACTTAAACTGTCCGTTGGTCACGATAATGGCAAGATGAGGCATACACACACACAAACACACACACACGTCTATGTCTGTATTTTTATAATTGATAGCATAATTGGGGCCTTAAGATGCAAATCCAGAACCATATTCATGCCCCCTACCCCCCCCCCCCCCCACCCCCACCCAAAGGAAGATAGTAATGCTCGCGTGTAGCGCGGGAACCAGGACGTTAGGATCGTCAGTCTTGTTCGCGGGTTTCGGTTCGGAGGTCAGTGGCCAAACCCTGACACTGAAAGCATGCTGTGGGCGCTGGCAGCGTAAGGGTTAAAATACTTTTCTAACGTCAAGTACTTTGTGTGTGTTAACTCACCACAGTGCCGTGACCCCATTGCGAGTGCTGGTGGGAGGGTCTTCGTCCAGGTTAGCGGGGTACTTCCTGACGGTCACGGCTCCTCCCAGCTCGTCTCTGATCCAGCCGTGATGAACAGCCGCTTTACACACGGGCGAGGTCTGAAGCGTGTGAGAGAGAAATAGCTGAACACTTCGAACATGACAGCATTAGTAGATTATCTGTCCTATTGAACACATGCATGGTGAAGCCATGATAAACAATCCCTCATTTATCTTTATTTCATATCTCAAGTATTTCCCCACACTGTATAGGCCAATTCCATCATTACACCATCACAGCCGCCAGGATTGGATTTATGGGAGCCATAATTTCATTGGTAAAGTATGATGCTCGATGTAAACGTGTGATTTAAAAGACAACAAAACACACATAACATCAAAAATGACTCTTCATCTGTCAAATCTGTGGTCGTATAACAGTCACATCACCTAGTGGAAGGAGGCGTTACTACAACAACAGGTTCATCACCATGGACAGGACCACAAGAATGCATTCAACATGAATGGGTTCAATCATGGGCACCTGGAATGATTCTATAAAGCCCGCGTCACAACGGTAGAAGCCACCATAGATAACACAAGAAGGTTGACCCCAACTATCATCCAGGTCCAGAAAATCCGTATCGAACGTTACTGCGGTCGAGGTACGACCTAATATAGATAAATTGCTATGGAAAACTAATTATAAGTTGGAAGTCATGTACTTACCGCACTGTACATCCCGTCACCATAGATTGGTGTTGCGACAGACGCACAGCCGGGAGGACAGACGATGCTGAAGAAAACGACAATATGTTTTTGGGATTAAAGATTAAAAATTGAAAACTTAAAGCCGAAAGTTAAAAAGCGAAAATATGAAAAGAAATTGAATTCAAAATTTATTCAAATTCAAAATTTAGAATGAAATAATTGAAAATAATTGAAATTAATTCAAGATAATTTAAAGCAATTTAGAATTATTTAAAATTATTTGAATCTATTTAAAATTATTTAAGACTGTTTGAAAAAAATTGAAATAATTCAAAACTGTTTAAACCTATCTAAATTATTTAAGAAAATTATAAAATTATTTAGAAATACTTAGAATTTTTTTAAATTGTTTTAAATTATTCAAACTGACTTTTAAAAATTCCAAATTTAATGCTTAATAAAAGATCTTTCTTTATCAAACAGATATAGTACAACCCTATACACATATTCAGTAATGAAGTATTTCTTAGCATTGGGCAGTCCCCATCTGGGTTATTCTCTAGCAGATGACTTTTAACTTGTTTAAGTGCAATATATCTTGTTTAAGTGCAATATATCCTGTTTAAGTGCAATATATCTTGTCTAAGTGCAATATTCTTGTAAAAGCTACAGTGCAATACACTCTAAGATTGCTATGTAACGTTGTGCAATGCTATATGTATCAAAAAGTCGGATGCACACCTGATGTTTTACCTTGCGCCCTCCAGAATTGGTATTATTCTGATTAAGGGGTCGGCCTAGGTTTCTTCGTCTTTTAAACTCATCTTGTATGTTGATTTTAAATGTGTTGCGTTTATATGTCAATAAAGATGATGTCAACCCCCCTAGTGAAACAGGTGGTATTTGTCAAGGTCACATTTTCAAGGTCAATATACCGTCACAATCATAATAAACTAAAACTATTGATGTCATATTTACTGCTAAAATCAAGCACAATTTCAATCAACATAGCGGGCATCCAGCTACAAAGATTATGTCTCATACATTTAAACATGGGTTCTAGGTCACACTGTTGTTCACTTCAACTCAAACACGCTGTCAATTGCTTTCGATCGACTGGTCACACTACCGTAAAGTAACATTTATAAGGTTCTAAGCCACTTTTTCGCTGTATTGTCCACTATAATCTCCAAGCATGTTTACCAATGTGACAACGTTAACTGGATCCGGATACTGTTTGGCTCTTTTGATACTGCCATGCCACCGGTGAGTCTGCTTGGAGATTACTTTAGAATAGCGGCCTACTCACGTGAACACAGACTCTACAGATTCTGTGTGGTTCCATGAAAGAGGGGCGGTGGCATTGCACACTGTCAATAAAAAGACGAAGAACATTATGCCAAAACAACTTCACTTCATTCTTACAGTTTTTATACACTTCAATGAAGGTTAGACAGCCAGGTAATAAGATACGCCAAATAGTAGCTACTCAAGCAACTGGATATGATTTTGGAAAAGGTCCAAAACCACACCCAGTGGCTTGCGTAACTGCTATTTGGCGTTTAAACTGTTCGCTTCATAACGTAGAGGCATCATTGTATGTAAATATATTAAAGTATTCAGCCTCTTCTAGAATACACACCTACTACAAGTAGTACTAGTGATGCATCATTTAATAAAACTAAATGGACTGTCCGACGAACCTAAAAACTTAACAATGCCTATGTAGATTCTGATCTCAAGAAACGGAAGATAAAAGAATCACCTTTACCTTCGTCGTCGCTATACGGCCAGGGATGAGCTTAAAAATAGCAGAACTCTCAGTTATCTTAGATTCTTAGATTGAAAAGATGTCGGAACAATGGATTGTTATCAGTAGCATGATAACAGTTGATCATCAGTATCAAATGAATGTATTATCAATTGTAGAAGAGAAATGTATCGTTATCAACGTCAAAACTGTATACATCGTTATCAATATCAGTAGCATGAGAACCGCAAAATGCCAGTAAGAGAATGAGACATAAATAATGCATGGTAAAGAAAAGAAACGCAATTTGTACGGATTCATTGCATTACACGTGTTTTACACAAGAAAGCAAACGCCGTGAAACTCACGCCTCTTGAAGTACAGGTCCGCCCCGGTTAAGTTGGCGGGTGTCGGACATGCTTGTTTGAGTGTGCATGAGCTGGCGGAGTCGCCTGGCACGTGCACAAACGCCCCGCACGATCCCGACGCCGTGCAAAGGTGCGCACAAGTCGCCAGGTTCGTGTTCCCATGGGAACTAATGTTGAACAGCCCGCCGGGACAGGCGTGGTCTTTTCTCCGAATGTAGCCTTGAGTAGGGTCTGGAAGGACGCATACAGGGGACTGCTATTAAGACTATTTGATTTCCGTACACATACAGCTGTCTTAAAAAGCGAGATGAAATTGAACCAGTACATGCTAGTACGCATTAGTCATTGTAAATGTATATCTAGTAAGACATCACAAACGAACGGACACGGACTATGAACACTGAGCCATCTGCACCACTATATGTTTTGTACCATGTATGTGTAATGATATAGGTTGATAAATCTAATAGTACTCAATGTAATCTGTATCTGTATTATATCTGATCTGATCCTGACCTCCCTCTTGACCTCAATGAAAAGCGGCTTGCAGGCCAATTTGAGCTTCTCATGACTAAATAAAGGTTCAAACAAACAAACAAACAAACAAACATCTTATATCATTGGAATAGAATATAAAGGACCTGGTAAGATCTATTTGGTCATTATATTATTTTCGAAAGAATCACTGTGCAAAAATGGGCCATCCCAACATACATTATTCAAGTGCAGAAGATGAGTATTCCAAAATTAAATCAGCCAAGCGAAGAAAATAATTTTAAGGTGCAAATTCACATCCACTCCTGTCCCTCTGTGTGACAGACAGAATGTACACAATACAAAAGTCGACGTAATTTTGTTTTGGTCTAAAACAAAAAAACCTTCCAGGTCCAGGAAGCAATAAAAGTCTAACATTGCAGTGTTTAAAGTACAAGGTTCCCAACTGGAGACAACAGGTAATACAAGCTAAGTCTTATTCGGCTCAGATCATGTTGCAATTCTAAACTTTATATCCGTACACAAAATAAAGAGCTTTGAGCCATTTCAACTTGATAAGGATCAGAGGACTGATCGAAATCTTGTTGGTAAGCGCTTTATTTTGTGTACGGATATAATGTTTAAATTTGCAACATAATGTTAATTACCGTCACAGATGAACTTACATTAAAATTCGACTCATAGACTGACTAGCGTATGTTTTTCAATGCCCGATTTGACAATAAGGTTTGAATAAATGGTGATGATGTTTCTCCACAAAAAAAAACACGCTTTGTGTGCCAGACGATGATAGATTGAGCTTTGCCAGAATTGCCAAAAAGCACTGGGCAAACACAAAGGAACATGGGGTGACGCCCTCTGTTATTGTGTGACATTAAGACTTAGATGGTTGAATTTTGAATATGGTGTCTAAACACACAAAAAACATACTGTATAGATACTCTCCCGAATTTGATATTTAGAAACATGGTGTCAACGAAAAGGAACACTTCTTACATTGGTTGCATTAGGCAGACTAGAAAAAGAAAATAACGCTAAACTATAATATGTCAATATAAAATAAAGGCGTGGCAATGGAATATTAAGAGATTTTTTATAAACTCGTATTCGTGGCATATTTGATCTGGCAATCATTGACAACAGGACAGAGGAGAAGACGTGATGGAACAAACACATGCACATCTTTTAAACACTGTCAGCCTTTAGTTTTCAGCGCGTAAAACTACGCATGAAACGCAAAACTCGTTTGGCCAATTCCACCGTACATCAAGACACATATTGCAACACATACATTGAAGATACAACAAATGAAAATTGTGGCTTTATGTGTGTCAGGGTCAGAAATTCCAATCTGGTAGAGTCGGTGATTCTGTTTGTGGAGATCAAAATCGCAGTCTGTACTTTTATCCGTTCATTTTGATATTAACTTCAAAGACAGGCAGAACTCTTCAACTGAATTGACTTGAAACTCACAACTTACACCCTAACACACCACTAGCATCCACATATTGCTGTTTAATTTCCGTTAGAGACTACTCACTGGTAGAGGGAAGTAACGTCCGCCCTTCAGAAGGATGTCCGAAACAGACCAACAGAACCAAGATGCCAACGGTTCGGGAAAACCGCCACATCGTGGAAGATGTTTTCCTGTATGTGTCGTCTGTCCGACTGAAACACACTCCGTGTCAAGGTAGAAACTTTATGGATTGGGAAATTGATGAAAAACACACTCAGGTGGATAAGGAGGACCCACCTCAGCTATTGCGTGAGCCGTGAGATATGGGTAGTGAGAAATGTTGACGATGTACAAACGTATAATGACCCGATGATGTTCGATGATGCATACAGTTCCACGCCCTAGACGAACTTCATGATGATTTCTGTATAAAAAAAAAATTCTTCTCGTCGATTTTCTCCTGTCAATTCAAACAATACACCCGACGAAAACGCAAAAAGTTCCAGTTTCGCCTATGTGGAGAAAAGTTTAAGTTATGGATAAAGACAGGACGACGATAGCATAAGTAGTGCTCATTGGAATGTGATATATATTTTAATGCCTATGCACCTGTGTAATGTTCCCATGAGGATAATCCGTCAGTTCGAAGACGTCATACCTCCATTAGCGACAGGGACACATGGGCAGCCATCTCGACTCGACACAAGATGATTCTTATCATGTCTAATTGAATGTGCAAATAAGGGTCTAATTAACATAATATATTCTAAATGACGTTCTTTTAAGAAAAAATTACATATCGTATTGTATGTTTTAAATTCCATTTGACAGAATTCCATGTCTACATGTCATCCTTGAACCTTGATATTGTGTATATTTGCATACTCTATGCATAGTAGTGAACGTACACAAAAATCTAAATCTAACGTTATATGTCCAGGGCGAAAGATGCAAAATCCTGAAGTCTTCCAAACTCCTATCCACATACCAAATGTTATTACAATTCATCCAAAAGTTCTAAAGCTATGCTGACCGCAAATATCTGGAAACACAGACACACAAACACAATATCTCTATTTTTATTGAGGTAACATCCCGTTACAATGACAACTGCGTCATCCAGTTTGGGTAACATGTCACGAAACCTAATGTACGCACAACAACACCGTTTATACTACAGCTGCATATTAAACGCCTCACCATACCTGTGTACGCAGATATCGTTTGGTCTGGCCTCACTAAACGGGACGAGAAACTGGTTGAATCCGTTCAGTATCGGGTGGGTAGAATGAAAGGCGGGCACCCTGAACTTCCTTATCCCTACCGTACAATCTACATCCAGTTGGGTCTTCCATCGCTCAGCTTCCACCGTAAGTTTCACACACTGACTGCTCTTTTCAAACTGCTGAACGAACATTGCCCACACCAGCTACGTAGCATTCAGAACGACCAGGACAATTGCCATTGAATCAGGGTATTGTCTCAGAAATGCTAATAATCCGTTAATTCAAACCCCCAAAAGTATCAGAACACAGAAAGCCTTTCTTCCACAGAGCCATACAACTGTGGCACTCACGTCCACCCAACGCACGTAGATTCTTCTCTGTATTCAAAACAAAAGTCTGGATCTCGCTTGGGGACCCGTTTTCTGTGTAAAAACTAATAGAGGTATACTTAAGACGCCATGAAATGTTTAGGTCAACAGTCAATAACAGTATGTATATATATCTGTTATTATACTTTGCGTAGATTTTATGCACTATTACATGATAAATATGTTATTTGATGTATTTGTATTCTCTCCCAAGGCCAGCCCTTTGTGATAGCCCACGGCTAGTTGTAATGTCAGCCGAACGGATAAATACGGCTGTAATATTCCTTTACCAACTCGTGCATTCCCAGGAGGCACCATGAGAGTAATGTTTGTATCATATGACATGATGATAAATGGGTCATTACTTATTCGTTTGGCTGTACTATCATCCAAGGTTACCCAACTACACTAGTTACTTTTGGCTATTGTTAAGGGCGAACCTAGGGAGAGAAATACAATGTTATTACATAGAGCAATTGCTAACATTACTTAGGTACTATAATACAACAAAAGTTCACATAGTATATTACAAAGTATGTACACGCTATAACACATGACATGGTAAATACTGACACTGTTGGTGTTATACAGAGAACGGGTCCCCAAGGGAGATCCATGCCATGAATGAAGACAGAGAAGCTGCATTACGTGTGTCAGGTGGAAGAGAATTCCACAGTCGGATGGCTCTTTGGACGAATGCTTTCTGTGTTCTCACACTATTGGGGGTTGCATTGACATACACGTAGTGTGTGTTTATACTTATTACAATTACTAAGGTTCTAAAGACTTCAAATCTCAGAAGCGTTAAGGACAAGTACTGCGTCAATAAATAAAACTGGGGAAAGCTTAATACATTAGAGGTTTATTTGTCAATACCAAAAATAATGCGACTTCTGTGATATTAAAGGACTACTTGTACTTGTAGATGTATACACAAAGTCCCATTGTAATTTTTGGTAGATGTTTTCCATTTTTCCTATAAACATATTTCCAGCTCTAACAAAGTGTTCTTACCCCAGTACTGCACAATTGACTCATGTATTCACCTTTACAGTTTACCTACACGTTTACCTACACTAGTTTATCTAACCTACACGTGTCACAATTACGAAGCTTCCATTGTTTACCATTAAGGTATTGTAGCATTTTCTCAATGGTTGTAGCAATCATGTCCTGATTTGCACAATTGACATCCCTTCAATGGGAATGAAGGGATGTCAAATGATGATTGGACTTATGTTGCACAGATGTCTGGTATTTACAGTTGTAACTAGGGGTGGGTAACGTTACACCGTACTGGTACAAAACCGTTTTTTTTCTTGTTAGACTGAAAAATATCGGTGGACCAGATTTTCCACTGAACAGAAAATAAACAGACAATACCGGTGGCAGGTGTTCACATGTTTTGAGGCTTACCGGTCCAAGAAAATAACAAGCGAATTGGAGGAGAGTTGATCATTTGGACAAGTCTCTACAATGACACTGATTACTTTCACCTCTAAATTGATCATCAATGTGTAGATCTTTTTTGCACTGTTGCAGATAAAAATCTAGCTTTTCAGACATACTGATCAGTGGTATACAAAACATTTTGTTTGAAAAACCTACAAATAATTACTAGTAATTAGAAATAGTAGAGAGACATATCATGTATGATTTTCTGAATGTTCTAGCTTTGTACGTATGAAAAATATCCTCTCATGCCAGGCCCACCATTTGTCCATGTCAAGCAATGACCCTGGTATATCGGTTTTCAATTCGTTCTCGCTACATGAGCCATGGCCAGTCGTCAGCCAATCAGATACTCTCTCTCCAGTGGTTGGAGGAAAAGTTACCAGCCTCTACGTTGCCTCATGACTGTAGGAAGCCATGTGATTGGTTGTTGACAGCTGGCCAGCACTAAGGAGAAAAGGATGGTGGTATGTTAGTCCGGTATGCTATACATCACTTGACATATACACAGGCAGCAGGCTTGACGAGAATGGTGAAAAACAGATCAGTTTTGTTTCTTCGGCCATCCTTTCTCATCTAGCAGGGCTTGTTGTGGATCTGTCAGTACTTGCGGACCCTGTCCTGCCCTGGTGTGGATGATGTACTGTACCGAGCCTGGAGAAGGCTCTAAACCAACCGAGTTCAGCAATTCTGCCGGCAAATCCTTCCTGTTCGCATCCGGCAGGCCTTGGACAAACTCGCGTTCAGAGTTGTTTGTGGAACTAGGAGGGAAGAAGTGGCGAAGTAGAGCCAACACCTCCGGCACGTCATCCTGGAGGAGGTAGAGCACGGCGTTGGGCCCGGCGTCGAACGTGTACGCGGCCTTGATTTTCCCGTGGTGCCGGTTGTACCTGTGCACGAGGTGAATGATGTGCTTGGACGTCTCGTTGAGGTAGAATATGGGCGGGTAGGTGTCCAGACAGGTGGCGTGGAACTGGTTGCTGTCCTTCATGGTGATCTCCCCGAACGTCTGGAAGTCTCTCTCCAGGATGGCCTGCCTCATGTCCTCTTGCCGCGACGGCACCACGTGCTCCGCCCGGTACTTCACCAGGGCGCTCGTCTTAACGGTCGTCTGCATCCCCTCGGTGCTGCCCACGGCCTTCTTCCCGGCGTTCACCACGGCCACCAGCACCCGCAGCTCCGGCCAGTGCTCGGCGGGGGCGACCTGTTTCGCCACGCTGTCCGCCCCGTCCTCCAGCCTTCCCATGGTCCACTCCACGAACCCGCCGTACATGCTGCGGCAGGCGCTGCCCGAACCCTGCCTGGCGATGTGCGACACGTCCCCGTCTATGTGGAAAAGCTTGGCGAGGGACTGCACCAGGCAGGCGTAACCCGCCGCTGACGAGGCCAGCCCCGCCGCGGTCGGGAAGTTGTTCTCCGAGCAGACGTGGACACAGGACCCGAGCAAGTCGCCTGCCCGCTCATCCTTGTGTTTCCGCTTCCGTGCTAGCCGTCGGATCTCTCCGAGACACTTCTGCAGCCTGGGCGCATCCACGGACTGCTCCTGCCCGTTGAGCCAGACGCGGTCCCGCTTGAAGTCGGCGCTGGCGGCCACCGTCGTGCGAGCGCACAGCTGGTCCTGAGAGAGAGTGACGCTGAGGGAGGGGTTGATGGGAAGGACGAGCTGTTCGTCCCTTTTCCCCCAGTACTTGATGACTGCGATATTCACAGGAGCCGTGCACGTCACTGCGAAGAACAAACAGAGATATCACTGATGGGGATTGATTGTGATATTTTTTTCATCACACATTTGTGTGTGATGAAATCACATCTTATCATCACATATTATTAGCTTTATTGCATAGAGTGACAAGATTGAAATTTTGCTGCTATTGTTGTTCACCTTTCAGTGCCTAGTGGCTCTAGTGGCTCATTGGTCAGAAACTTACTGTTTCTGTAAGAGGATTTTTTTTACAGGAATGCGTGGCTAGCCCATCCCATTTAACGTGCTTGCAAGGCACCTCCTCCAGCAAAGGACAGTGCCTTCTGAAAATAAAAACAGGTGAAGCCCCAACTGAGATGCCCTTCCCAGGTGTCCCAGTGACAAACTAATTGGAACCAGGAGCTCAAATGTGAGGCCACTACCAATTGAGCTACAAGGAAATCCCCATAGGCCATTGAAATGGGTCATACCATATTCA
Source organism: Branchiostoma floridae (assembly GCF_000003815.2). Lineage (NCBI taxonomy): Eukaryota > Metazoa > Chordata > Leptocardii > Amphioxiformes > Branchiostomatidae > Branchiostoma > Branchiostoma floridae. The sequence goes on along the minus strand of NC_049980.1, from coordinate 31,992,469 downwards.
TCTAGTCTTGTCTTACGACATTGATTATTATAAACAGTTTGGTTAATGTAAAATTGTCTTAGAATATGTCATCAATTGTGCAAATAAGTTTATTACAAAATGCAATTAGCATAATCTTTGTCCCTCTCCTCAACCTTGATGACACATATTGTAACTATAAGTGTTATACCTGAAAGTCTGTTAGAAAAAAACTAATTCACCATTTCCTAACGACCTAAGTTCTGCCAAAACGATAGGGAAACAAGCAAGTAAATAGATAAATAAATAAGTATGTGATCAATCCTATCTGCGTTGTATTAAAGCACTAAGTAGTGCTAAATGACAATGTGATGTACATGTGCTAACTTATAACGTAAGTTGTGGCAAGATCCGTGGTGTGACCACTCAATTGACCAATCAGGGGCCAGCACACAGCGGTGCCACTGTTTGTCAGGATGGCACGCACATCTGGCCTCCTTCGTTTCACCTTTTTAAAATGAATTTTATAATCAGTTGATCCTCAACTTTTGATTGTATATCATGTTGTTGTTATGACTGTGATATAATGAATCATTTTGTGTTCTATATACACGTACGTTTTGCTCGCGAAAAAAAGGTTTGCTAGAAAGTTGTCACCGATATCTTCAGTTCACAACATAACGCTCAAATCATACGACATTTTCTTACCTTGTGATATACCAGTGACTGGTTTCATATTTGCACGACCGTTCTCCATCACTTTTTCTCTGTCCCTGCAATTAATGTCCTTGTTGTCGATTTTCCTAGCTTCGGAACAGAAAAAGAAAGGATGAACCTTGCTAGCTGCTCGGCTGGCCACGAATTTCTTAACGTGAACCTAAAAGTGTCAAAGGTCACAACACGGAACAATCCATTCCTTAATATTTAACTTTTACCCATTTCGTTATGTTCAAATATTTTTCTTAGACGCAAATGATATCTGATCTATATCATTTTTAATACAATTATAATGTTGAATTTACACATTCCATAACTATTTACTATCATAACTATGCTTTATTTAGATCTAGTTTAACTGAATTGCCAACTTGGTTCCCCTCACAATGGTTTCACCCTCATGTGTCATATGACTAGCAGAATTTTCGCGGTGAAAGGTTATGTGTAGAAGTTTGGATGTTTACTGTCATATTTGGTACTGTAGGGCCGACTAGATACAGAAGATGAAAGCTATTGTCCTTAGTAAAGCTGTTGTCCCAGGAAAAATGTAAGAATTGAGGAAATTGATGATAGTGACGTCACATCCTATATTTAGAGCCAAGATGGCGGCCACTCACAAGCTGGATTTCCTAATCTCGAAACAACTCCCATAAGTTATCCGCCAATCTATCAACTGTAGGTCGGTCTAGAAGCTACCATCGTCAACTTGGTACGTATGCCAGGCCTTCGTGTATCTAACTGTGCTTTAGGAACGCTTTGCTTCATGTTTATTTTGAGTTAGAATGGATGGAAAATTGACCAGCTGATGTTAGTCTCACTGGGAGGCGATGACATCATTGGTTGAGGCGATTTGATTCATCGTAGCTGTCCTGTTGAGTGTGCTCATGTGACTCAGCTGAACACCTGCGACTTTAACAAGGAGTCCTTTGTTTTAGAAGGAAGTGGTAGGTAGTCCCTGGTACGGACTATTTCGTACAAATAAATGGTACATTGGCCATTTACCCATTTTACCTAGCTACGTTTCCAACTTGTATCGACACCAAAACGTCCAAAGAGATTCATTTTAAATTTTCCGAAATCTTATCTTTTCCAAATGTTTTGTACATTCTGTGTCGAGAGAAATATGCTTCTGTTATAATATAAAGATCTGACACAATAATGAAGCTTTTCTGTAAGTATAATGGTGAAGTGTGTGTTGAATCTTCGTCTGTATCATTTTTCACATTATAGTTATTTCAAAATTATATGGAGCCTTTCAATGAAAAGAAGTAGAAAGTGGGTAAATCTTCGCATCATTCTCGTCCCAAACTCTAGCTCCTGTGATCATCTATTATTTAAGAGAATGATGAACGGTAATGCGGTCTGAATGGTTGTCCGTCCACATAAGGAGGTCATCGGGTCAGCAAGGCAAGGCCAAAGTACATGTCCAATATGATGTAGGTCAGATACTGGACACAGATTGCTCAGAGCTACAAGTCTTCATCTTAAAATCACGTTCACTGATGTTGGCTGATGCTTTTCTTTAAAAAAATGTTTTCTTTTATCTTTTGTTTTGATATTGTAGACTGGTTATTCATTTCATGTTCATATGTCCTGCCTAGTAGTAGTAGGCATTGGTAAGTCCTGCAGTATGATTTCTACACACTGTCTTTATCATTTATTTTTGTCCCATAATGTACTAAACCTTTTGTTTTTTGTTATTTTTCAGAAGTAGTAAGTGAGTGGCAGAAGATAATGCTATGGCGTTTGGGAGTGGTTTTGAGAGACAAAACTCCACCACCTGTGAGTACTCCAGTCTTTCTTCAGCATTACTAGTAATCAAATACATGTAATGCATGTAGTACAATTCCAGCCACAGACTAGTACTGTTAGTGTTACTGGAAGTAAATGAATTTATAATTCTGCTGACTTTAGGCTAGCCTGGTTACCAGACCCCAGCCCAATCTCAAAAATTTCTTTCGTGTTATTTTTGGCTGGGTTCTGGTAACCAGTCTAACTTTGCTAGACGTCTACATGATAACTTGTAGTTTTTCATAATGCAGACTTGATTGCTCTCAGGTATGTGTGTAGGAACATGTACATGTATGTGGTGGAAAAGTTTCATTTCATTTCATACATATATTTTATTCAATAGCTATCTTGTTCTGCATGCCGGAAATGTGTGTACATGCTTACCTATTGTAGTTACAGGGCTGAGTGCTGCATTGGACGGGATAGAGATCAAAGTTGGAGAGAGCTTCAAGCCACCCAGGAGGGTAAGTTTGTTTTTATTGTGAATAATTAAATTACAATGAAAACAAAAGAGGTAAAATTCTGTAGGAACTTTTGTCATCATTTGCTACATTGTAAGTGAGGTAGTCCATATAGTACAATGCTAAACTTTCTTCCGACACAAAGGTATACACGGATCAAATTTGATTGTTTTTGAACAAATTTGAAGGCATAATTTCCTATAAGTGAGGTAGTCCTTGTAGTACAATTCTAAACTTTCTTGCAACACAAAAATACACACGGCTCAAATTTTCAGCAACCACTGTTATTTTATAGTGTTAAGTCAACTTCTTGAGGATCAATACTGATGACCAATCACTTTAGCAAGTAAACTGGTGAGAGTTACAGACGTGATCTTCCGTGATTAAGGTGTGACATGACGTCAGCAATTGGTCAAACGTGCCAGGAAGTTTATAACGCCCACCGTCAATGTATATGGCCTTCTTTATACCTCCTTTATACCAGGAAGTACTTGTTTCTCTGACGATGTGCTGTTCTTTTTCAACAGGTAACACTGCCTATCAACTATCTACACAAGAACCCATCAGAGGCCCTTTCACTTGATGTAAGTCTATTATTATTTTGGATGTTGTTAAAGTTAGTCACTGGAGTGTCTTTTCAAGGCAACGGATTGTCCAGTGTGATGATGATAGTTTTACAGACAATGTAATATGTGTATATGTATGTATGTACAAAATGTATGTATGTTCATTTGTGCGCACGCACACACACCACACATGCACGCACACAGACACACACACACACACACCTATACACACACACAGAGTCTGTTTGATAATCTTTAGGTCACTTTGATAGTTGTGATGTTGTGCAAGCTTTTAGCTCTCACTGAATTTTAAGCATATTTTTTCTTTATGCCCATTACAGTATGATTTCCGACACGAGAACAGTGTGCTGGAAATGGCAAAGAAACGTAAGGAGTACCAGCAAGCCATGGAAGCTCAGCGCAGGGCTGAAAATGAGGCTTCTTCGTCGCCATCGCCAACAAACGGGGTCACAGACGCAGACGCCAGTCCCCCTGCGGAGCAGGTTTCCTTACCCAGACCCCCCACAAATCCTGCGCTGGCGAGTTTCGACCCCTTAAGCATCCTTCAACCCCAGCCTGCTGCGCCAAACACACAGGACAGCCGGGAGTGTAAGCCAAAGGCACCGGCGAGCTTCAAGATCACAGACTTCGAGGGGGAGTCGAGTCCGTTCGACGACATGGAACTCAAGACGATAAACGTCATGGAGGAGTTGAAGACCGTGTTGGACTCAAACGTCTGCTCCGACGGCGAGGAACGCCAGGACTCGAACGGAGCGGAACGCTCTGCCGAGAAGGAGAGCGTGGAGGTCACGGTCGCGAGGAAACACGGCAGCAGGGTCGCGTTCAAAGCAAGATCGGAGACAGGCACGAAGGCGGACAGTAACGGTATTCCCAACGGGGTTATACCGAGCGCTGCCGCCACTTCCAAAATGGTGGCGGCCAACAACCCTTTCTTGAAAAACAGCCCTCTGCCGCCCATACCGCACACGACTTCCCCCGAGCTGGACGCCAGCCATCCCCACGGCCTGCCCTACCCCACACACTCCGACACAGGAGCAGGACTATTTTCAGATTTCCCTAACCCAGGGAGTAGACCGGTGGATGTCGCCGGCTACATGAGACACGATCTGCACGACGGTGCGTCTAACGGCCCCCTCCCCGCGGGCTCCAGCTCCCTCCCCAGCGCGGTATCCAACCCTCTGTACGAACAGGTGCTCCCGCTCAGTCCACCCTCCAGTGCCTCCGCCAGTCCTGGCCTGGAGGACGAAAGGACATCATCGGACTCGACCGTTCGTAGCGGTCAGAACTCGCCCAGGGGACCGCCGCTTCCGCCTCTGCCCCCGCGAACCACTTCGTCTCCAAATCAGGTGACTTTTCTTTCTCTAGTTGATCATTTAGTTGATCTGTATGTACGTATAAGTATCTATGTCATTTCAAAATTTTGTTTTAGAGCGAAGTTAAAACTGGAGTCACAGTCGTCCTGAAGAAGTCCCAAATAGGTTTGAACATGTTTGTTTATAACTTGACATGCCTTCTCTTTATTCTGTAATGTGTGATGCTGCATAACCACTGCCTGGCTTTATATTCTAACAGGGCTCAAAATACTTTTTTCTGTGCAGGTAACTTTTGATTTTTGAAATTATCTACGCTATAGAAATGTTTGAGGATTAGGAGTAGGTTTGATGGATCCCATCAAGGAAGAGGAGCAGGACAAGTGTCAAAAGCCATTATGATAATATATGGTCAAACCTATGACTCGTATAAGTGTCTGATTCCATTGATAACACTTTATGCCACAAATCACAAAACACTGGACTTCTTCTTGCCACACTGATGTGGTGTCTAACTTGACCTCTCTACTCAATCCATTGGTCAGCTTTGTTTTTATCTATTGTTACAGTTACTTGTGGTTTAACGACCAGTACAGCAAAGAAAATTACTTAACAATACACAGTGCATAAGCTGGTGCAGGTAGACATCAGAAATACCTGTACAGTCCAACTTTTACCTGCACTCGCCTGCATATGCAGTTGGTATCTCAAGCCCTGCTTTAATCTGTGCTAGCATCATAGTTCTAACGCTTTTTGAAAATGATTGGACTGTAGCTTAGTAGTGAACTACATTACTAATGTGCCACCTCAGTTTGAACTGGATGACAACCCCTCTCTTGTGTTTTGTTTTCCCTGCGGCTTTCAGGTCCTCCCCTCTGGTACCACTCAGGTTCTAGACTCTGGAGTTGAGGTGGACAGTTTTGGTTTGGTACGTTCTACTGCGGTATTCAACACACTTTCATTTCATTGGTTCATCTTAGTTTTTCTCAACTCGTTTTTCGTTGAAGTCATCCTTTTTTTTTTTTCGAGAACACGCCATTTTCATTGAATCCTGAAAGGTGCAAACATGTATGTCGGTGTACAAGGGACACATTATTGTAGCCTGGATGATAGCAGTTTTACTTTAGTACGTTTTGTCTGTTGCTCTATTGCATGGGAAGTGACTGAGAGAACATACAAAAGATTAAAAAATGCTGGCATCCAAGCTAAAATTGTTGTGGAATTTTTGTTAGGAAGACCAATTATTTACAGCAAATATTGCAAATATACAATGCTTTCATCCAGATTTTATAGCCTGTAGATATTTTTGGACTTTTGCAGTTTTGGCAAAATTCTATCAGTTGTTATATTGGTTTACCAAATTTTATTTGATCCCACAAAAGTAGTTCCTGTGTACCATCATCATGGCATGTTTGCATCTTCATTTTGTCCACCCTTAACTAATGCTTCACAGGAGGTGGTTGACAACTTACAGGGATATTCGGGCATGTGTTTAGATTAGTACTAGTAGAGAGGCGATCAACCGAATCTCCAAGCAGACGTAGAAAGCCAAAATGTTAACATTTCTCAAGCTCCAAAGCCAAGGGGTAGTGGGCTGATTTGTGTGTTAGCATTTTGCCTTTCTCTATCTACTTGGAGATTAGACTGACCAATATTGGTTACTCTTGCATGGCAAATTTCATTACATCATCCATGTTCTAATTGTGTTATTCCATCTCTGAGGGAATACAGTCAGTCATATCTTTGTGGGTTAACTGCTTGCTTATAGTATTTCATTCAACCAGAGCAACTGCTGCTCAGATATTTTTTTTTTCAAAAAAATAGGGGACTGATAAAAACTGGTCTATGTGGACAGGTGGTCACTGTAGACAGGATTCTTAATGCTTGTGTCAATGGGAATAATTTATTGATAAGGGACCAACAAAAAAGTGGTCACAATGGCCAGGTGGTCCTTATGTACATTAGAGGTGGCCACTTGCAGAGGTTTGACTGTACTAAGATGCAATACCCGCAGAAATCTGACTGATGTATTCCCTGCATTAATTTGTGCCATTCTACACTTACATACATGGTACATGTTCATGGACTTGATTTGTATGTTTAGTTGACAATAACTGCTTCAAATGTTACAGATTTAGTCAGAATCTAGCTACATGTGTATCAGATTAAAAAGGCTAATGCATATTTGTTTGTGAAGGAGCCAAATGATGAACGATGATGCAATAATGTAAAATTTGTGTTCCATGTTTGACCCCCAGCCCCTTAACCCGTTCCCACCCCTGCCCCCCACCCCCTCTGCGAGCGCTGCAGACGTACGAGAGCCCGAGTGCTTGAGAAGTCTGGATGCATCAGGAAAACGGTTTGTTTGTTTGTTTATTCATTTATTTATTGGCACAAGAAAAACATAAACATGATACAATAAACATTACATAAAAACAAGTGCAAGAGGAGGGGGGAAATTATTTGTAGCTTAAACTAACTTTCAAAAACTAAGCCCCCCTCTATACTATACAAAATTGATCATAACCAATAAATGCTAAAGTGAAGTAATATATAGATTGTGATAGAGAAACATAAGGATATCAAATAATGAATTAAGACAAAATAGCAACTGTACATACATACAAGTCAAGTTTATTTTAATGTTAGAAAAGGGGAGATTGTTTCTGTACTTGTCTGAAGGCTGTTCCCTATTGACTGTGACACATTTAGGTTTGTGACCAGTATCACTGGGATGGGCTTTCCTGTGGAGAGAGTGGCCAGGGCTGTGCAGAATGTCGGACAAGACGAGAAAAAGGTAACATTTCTCATGATCTGGGTGTTTCTTTGATTTAAAAAAAAATGATTTTGCAAAAATTCACTATTACTGCTGGCATTGCCTCAGCAGACTTACGAATGGTGGAACATTCATAGCTCATTGGTATTTTTGAACACTTGTCTAAATTCATGGCATTGCCTACTTTTCTGCAGGTATTTGTTGCCTGATTTCTGTTTGTATGTGATGTTTCTTCTTTCCCCAGGTGATAGACAGACTGTGTTTGCTGGACAGACTGTGCCAGCGCGGCTTCCCCGAGTCCAGAGTAGAAGAAGCTTTAGATTTCCACAGCGGCAGTGAGGCAGAGGTTTGCTTGTTCATTTGTTCTGCATAACTGGAAAACTGCCTTTGAGCATAACACACCAGTTGCATGTGTACAGCATGTAGAAATTGCATACCACTGAACTGTAAGGTTTGATCCAGTTACATGAGGAAGGACCCCTTCTCTCCTTGATAAGTGTGGCATGAGGTTTGACTCTTCCCAAAGTGTGGAGGTGTGACTCTCCTCGAACACAGGCCTCCGGCATCAAAACTCTGCACATAAAAGAACCCAACAACCTTGTCAAAAAGAGTGCTTAATGAGCTGTAGCCAAGCCACATTGCACTACCACTCACTCTTTCACCCTGACGAGCTGACTCGGAATCTCCACGTTATTAGTTTATTCCACCCCTTTCGCTACGGGAAGTTGCTGCAGGTCAAAACTGCTGCCTTCAGCAAGCTGCTTAATGTACAACTTCCGCGGTCTTTCCCTGCCTGTTTCTGTGATTTGGATTCCACAATAACAGTTTGTGTACTACCTCATCATTTTTTCTCCAGCAGTGACCTGCAAAATGCAGTCTCCTTTGCTGAATTGGCACTATCACTAGCAACTTGAAAAGGCATGCATCATAGTTACTTCAACTGAGTTGAGGATGACTATACTTAACATGTACCTTTCCTGCCCCCACAGGTCGGCAGCTACCTGTCCCTGCTGCTGAAGTTTGAGGAGATGGGGTTCCCTCAGGACAAGATCAAGGAGGCTCTCATCGTTTGCAGTAACGACGAACACAAGGCTCTGGACATGCTCATGTCATGAGCTTTAGTTTACCATAAACCTACAGGCAGTTCAACACACGGCTCTGGACATGGTCATGTCATGAGCTTTAGTTTACCATAAACCTACAGGCAGTTCAACACACGGCTCTGGACATGGTCATGTCATGAGCTTTAGTTTACCATAAACCTACAGGCAGTTCAACACACGGCTCTGGACATGGTCATGTCATGAGCTTTAGTTTACCATAAACCTACAGGCAGTTCAATACAAGCTTCTGGACATGGTCATGTCATGAGCTTTAGTTTACCATAAACCTACAGGCAGTTCGATACAAGGCTCTGGACATGGTCATGACATGAGCTTTAGTTTACCATAAACCTACAGGCAGTTCAGTACAAGGCTCTGGACATGGTCATGACATGAGCTTTAGTTTACCATAAACTTACAGGCAGTTCAGTACAAGGCTCTGGACATGGTCATGGCATGAGCTTTAGTTTACCATAAACCTACAGGCAGTTCAGTACAAGGTTCTGGACATGGTCATGTCATGAGCTTTACTTACAGTACCATTAAAAGCAGTGCAACACAAGGCCCTGAACGTGCTCATGACATGAGCGCTGACTACTGTACCATAAAATCATAGGCAGTTCAACAGAAGCCCTGAACAAATTGTGTATAACTTGCTCATGAAAGACCATCTTGTTTTCTAACTTGCTCTGCCTACATTAATTTTGTATATCTGCAGCCTTTCCCTTTTCCTCATCTCTAATAGAAGAAGTATAATTCAAAAGCACAAAGTCTTTTAGAATAGAAATTTGGCAACATAATCTTTGAATACCTGGTAACAAATTGTCTACATAGCAGAAATGCAAGGTTGTTGGAATATACATCTATTGTCAAAAACTCCACTGGAGAGTCCTTGGTTGAATTTTTTCTTGACACTTGTCAAAATATAATGACTGTTAGAAATGAAGGATTATCAGTGAGAGTTCTACACAAGCAGTAAAATCTCGCCTGCTGACTTTTCCATGCTTATCAGACTTCAGAGCTTCTGACGGGAGTGCTGCTTCTTGTTGCTATATACATATACATGACTAGCAGATGTAGGTGCCGCTTTTGAGGGAGAACACAATCAAAAATGTGGCTAAGTTTGCCCCCCCCCCCCCCCCCCTGTCCCAGTTATCAGTGGATTTGACTTTCTTATTCAGATAAAAGTAAGCAAGAATGAAACGTAAGCAGGTGAGAGACACAATACTAATTGAAAAGAAAACTCCAATGTCCTAAGTTCTACCAACCTGATGACATTCATTTTTTAAGATAAAAAGAATTATGTTGGGACTTGTTCTTACGAAAAGCTTTGGGTGGTGGAATATCTAAATTGTTGCTTTGTTGAGTAAGTAGTAAGTGTGTAGAGGTAGTTTGTCAAAGAAATTCCTTAGCATAGACTGTTCTTGGTGGTGGGCTTCGATGAATTTTTTTTTTAGATAAGTCTGTTTCATTTTTGACAAGTCTTTTTTTATTTTTGACAGTGGGGGAGCCAGATTTTAATAACACTGTCCTATTTGTGGCCAAAAAGCCATTACTGAATATGGGCTTTTTGCTAATGTGAATGTTAAAAATGCATGTACCTACATACATGTACATGTATAGATGTAAAAAATATGTAAAGACCAAATAACATACTTGTGCACAATTTATAATTCATGGAAGTCTTTGTTCATTTTGTAGCACACATGATTGTCATCATATGTAGTAGAATGAATTTCACACTAAATACATACAGAAATACTGTAGTACTGTAAATTTACTTTCGCGGTGGTTTTAATTCACAGAAAATTTTAAGAGGAAGGGCGGTTTCCGCATTTTGGATTTGCAGTTGAAACATTTCTGTCATACAGTAGCAATAGCCTCCGTCACAGACTTCTAGTAACTCTTGCTTTTATTTGGGGGAGCGCTTATTTGCAATTTTCGACATGGGCTTTCTCGGCTTGATGTTGGGAAGCTTTCAGAGAGGTTATAATTATTAACATGTTCACGCAAGGGTAATTCACACTTACACTAGGAGCAATTTACTGAAAAAAATAACGCTGCTAGAATTCTGTGGAGGAGGCTATAGTTGTAATACATTGCAAATGCATTATGCATGGTGTCATAAATTTAGCAGTGGGGAGGTCACTGTGAAAATAAAACCACCGCGAACGTTTCAAGATTTACAGTACATACAACAACAAGTGATATTTTCCACACTGCTGTTAACATGGCCAGGGTAGGTCCTGTAAACCATTGATGCTGCTTGAGAGAGATCGTGGGGAGTTTTGTAAATTTTCTTACCACTAAGTGAAACCCCTGTACAGACCCGTGGTATGTATATTAATGGTACATAATGTATTTGTGTAATTTCATTAAAGGCCAGGTCAGGTCTAACGTTGCTAACGGTTGGAAGGGTTTTTGTGCAGAAACTGTTTTGTAATATGTGGACTGGGAAGAATCATAGGAATGTACATGCATTTTGTAAGATCATGAAAAAATTAACCTATGCTAGAAGCCAACAATATAAATCACAATTTGGGAAAAATAGTTGACCTCAAAGACATATTGCATTATCATTACCCCCTCCCACAATCTGACTTGGTACATCCCAAAACGTATTACATGTACTTTTGAATAGCTGCATTCAAATTGTAAATGGTTTTGATACAAAGCTAGCATCCTTGCTTAAAAGATATCATAAAGTCTGAAAAAAAAGTATTGTTTTAGCACAAATTTTGCCCTATTTTTCAAATCAGCCTCATTCCGTCAGTTTAGCACTTGAATAGGTTGTAATAGGGCTGGGTACCAGTACAGAAAATTCAGGTCCAGGTCCGGTCCAAAGGATCAGGTCCAGGTCCGGACCTGAACCTGGACCTGATTCAGTATGACTCATACCAATGGTCCATTTCATTACCAAGAAATCTGTTTGGTGGAGTATTAGACTTACACTTGCGTTTTAAAATCCTACAACGCTAACTGTACTTGTACGATTGGCTGTAAAACTTGGTAGAATTTACTAGAAATTACTATAAACTCTACTCTACTTCACGCTTGTTATTTTCCTCCACCTGCAAGCGACAAAACGTGTGAATGCCTGATAATATAATCTGTTAATTTTCTAATCGGTCCAACATCCGGTCCACCCATTTTTTTCAGGTCCGGTTTTTCTGGACCGGTCCAATAAGAAAAACCGGTTTTGTACCGGTACGCTGCACCGATACCCAGCCCTAGGTTGTAACCATCTAATATACACATGGGATTTTTCATCAAGCCCCTTAAAAATGTGTCCATATATTCAGTACCCTAGTATCTACATTGTGCATAAAGGACATGGTTACAATGTAGGTCTTGTTGGCATTGCAGAGTGCACAATTAAGAAAAGTGTAGTGCTATACAAATGTATATTGTAATGAAAGTTGTACTGAGAGGCCTTTACTTTACAACTACTCAGTGGAAACATACGTGTACCCTTTAACAGTTTTCACACCCTAATTTCTACTACATCACTATCTGCATTGTTAAGTATTAAGTTCACAAAAAGCAAAGAGAAGGATTGCACAGATGAGCATATAGTACTAAATATTAATTTGTTTCAGGAATCAGATGTCTAACTATTGGGCAGTACAATGTACTCTGAGTATATGCTATATGATATGTGCATATGAAGACAATAAAGAAATAATTTTTATTTCTAGTGTTGTTTTTGATTGTTGTCATTGAGTTGAAACAGAAATGTGTGTGCAAAATAGAGCTTGGCATGCACAGGCTATGATTTACACAAAAGTGCTATATGCACCATTCTTTTGTTTTAAGAAAGCATCAGAAGATATGAAAGTCATTATTTTTCTTTAGTCTACTCATTAAAAAGTAAAAAGTGCCTGTCAAAACCTGTTGATAGTCACAAACTAACTACCGGTACAATAAAATGCTTGTCACTCAAGAAATCTTGGTTTTCAAAACATAGCTTTTCAAGACGTATTTTATCAACAGTTACACGTTAACACAAGTATTTACCTCTGCTTGCACACATCAGATGTGTTGAGAAGTTAAAGTCTCCAAGCAGATGTTGGCGGAGGCTTAATTGTTATCTTTCTGTGACAAGCTTCTGCTCTTATAAGTGTCACAGAAACAGGCAGGTAGGAAAACGGAACAATTCAACCTTCCCAACATCTGCTTGGAAGTTCGAGAAGTTACACTTGGGGTTCACAGTATAGGGTAGAGAAAAGTCATGCATACAATGGAAGCAATAAATTCATTTGTCATCCTAACAAGTCCATAAGATTTCCACTGATCTGTATCTAAGGGATGCTATAGTAAACAAATCATTGCATAAAATGTCATGGGATCTGACTTCCCAGTGGTACGTTAAACTTTGTAAAGCATTTGTCCTAAACTGTGTCAAGGTAAAACCAATAAAATCCAAAAGACAAACTGGGACAGATACCAAACAAAATTTTGACAATAGACACAAATGTAAAAGCCCTGTATAGCAAGTTAAAACACTTTCATTCACAAGCAGACAATTATAACTTGAGCATCTAACACAATGTACAAGAAAAATTATAAATCTTACATTAAAAGTAAATGTACAAAACACAGTTCTAAGCAGTGAAACATTTTACACAGACACAACAGAAAAGTACAAACTGCTTATCATCATCCTATCTAAAACATTGCATGTTACGATTATTGTCATGCAGCTCCTTGCTATAATGAATATGTTACCCGCAAAGCCTTACAGGTCAAATGTTTGTATACACCTCTGACTCTATGATAAAGAATAATAACAGCCCCCATATATATACACATCACTTTTGAATGCCACTCGTGCAAAGAATTCTGTAGATGTAAAAAAACAAGCAATTAGCCTGGATGCCAGATCCCTTGTCTCAATCATATCTATCATGCAGAGTCATTTCAAGGTATTTTTTGCGTTGAGTTACGGTATAAAACAAAATGCCTCATTTTGCTATGCCATGAGAAGAGATGAGATGCCTCCAAAGTTGAAACAAATCAAATCAAATGTAGTCAACTACTGCACACAAACCCTGTTCCACAAAAACCTAGAATGACACAGACAGAATAAAGGTATATACATCACTGGTTCCACATACATGGGGTTGTCCAGGTATCAAAATACGCCAAATGATTTGCTAGTTACTCAAGCAACTGGATATAATTTTGCAAACGGGCAGATGTTTCAGTTAGCATCCACTACTTAAAAAAAGGTCTTCATCAAGATCTGCTCAGTGTTACTGACAAAAGACAATGAATGCCACCTGAAATATCTTACTGTTCCCAAAATCATATCCAGTTACTTGTCAATGAGTAACTACTACGGTGGCCGTATCTGGCGTATAAATAGGGTTGGCAGTCTCCAGAACTGACTGGACTGTCTACGCCCAGTACAGGACAACTTGGCGCGAACTGTTTGTAGCCATCAGCAAATGATATCAGCGAAAGATTGAGTGATTGATTGATAGGGTTAGATGTTACGCTAGCGGACGGTCTTGTTTGTAGTTCTGAAGTCGAGCCCTGAGGGAAGTTATGTCCTCCAGCTTCTTGGACAGGATGGAGTCTAGTCTGCACACATAGCTGTCAAAGTCCTGTGTTAATGGTAAAAATCAGTCAACAATATTGCCACTTAAACGTTGTAAATTTTTGCATTCCTATCAAGTCCTCAACACTGTCATCTTAGACCTCTATGTAAATTCCCGTTATAAGTGAACATGCTAGTTTCAGGTTTGTATGTATGTACATGTCTGTACAAATGCAGGCAGAATAGTGCGAGAAGTTGTGGATGGACCTTATAATACATGTAACATGTATATATGGTATACCATGTAAGGGTAGTATCAAGAAGGGCAGTCAACAAAAAAAAAGGACATCAAGGTCCGATTATAGGACTCCTAGTAGCTTTTTCTGGTAGGGCAGCAGAAATTACCAGTTTTGATATCTCCTGTTCAGGACATGCTTATGATCATGATGTTTGAGTGGTAGATAGCACTTGATCTAGCAGAACGATAATTTTGTAAGACAAGCAAAGGAAAATTACGTTGTACGCCAGGTTCAGTAATTAAAAATCTGAACAGTACTTAGTACTTAGTAGGAGGTATTACACATGTCAGGGGCAAGCATATGGTACACAATATACTCACTATATGCCTGTTGAGTCATAAATACTTAACCTTGTATTTTGTAGCATACATACAAACAGCACTGAAAACACACCTTCTTGGCTAGCCTGAGTACCATTCTCCGTAGTGACCACTGGCTCAATACTTTTGCTAAGTTAACCGTGGAAGCGAAATATTGAGCCAGCGGTCACTATGAAGGGTGGTACTCAGGTTACTTCTTGGCAAAGGAACATGTAAAAATCTAGCCTGTCTTAGTGTCTACCAAAGGAAAATATACAAAGAGGTTTTGGACAGCTAACCTGCTGTGCTACAGAAGACAGAGCCTCCTCCTCCTCACACCACTTCCTCATGTCCTTCAGCTGGTCCCGGTGGGCCGCCAGGAAAAGGGACCTGAAGGCAGACAGAAATATAAGGCATTTGTTTCTGTTTGTTTATTTCTGCTGTAAAACCTTTAGGCGTTACTCAAGAGTTTAGTGCAGAAGACAGAAAAGTAAGGCATTTATTCTAAATTTGCTTGACGTATATTTGTGTTGCAAAACCTTTAGGCATTACTCAAGAGTTTTGTACAGAAGATACAAGCCAAGCAAGTAAAACCAGGCTGTAAGGATTGATCCACTTTGCACCCTGATCTTTTTGTGGGGTCAGATCTTATTAAATGTGCTTGACATATCTTTAATGTCTGCAAACACACAAAATCCAGTCTACGTCCATCCAAGAGGATGTCCTAACCAAAGCTTCTAACTCAACTTCACTTAGGTCAAGTGAGTAAAAAAACTAAAATAGGTGTAAAACACCTTTTCTTTAAGGCCTGTAAGGGTACAATATTGTAGCCTAGAGTCCTGACTTCTTCGCTTTAGTCCGCTCCCGAAGGTTGCTACCCATTGACAAGGCTGGACTCCAGGTTAACAATAAAGCTTGTTACTAACATAAAGTTAGGGCTCAAAACCTTTAGAATTACATGTAGATTCTAACTTAATCTAAGTCAGCAACCCTAACTACAAGCCCACCTTGTCACAGAAACTCGCATTCGAAACCTTCCTTACCTTGCCTTCTTCAAGTGATCCTCTCTTCTCTTGGCAGGACTTTCCTCACCTTCTCCCTCGGGACTGACTTCAGTGCTAGTTGTAACCTGTGGATCCCCCTGTACCTGAGTTGGTGGTAACATGTCCTTTGTGACCGGTGAGTTGAACACAGCGGCCAGACGGACAGAAGACACCGATGTGTTCACGGTGACAGCGTCACTTTCAGGCGGTTGCAGTGCACCTGTCCCTTTGGTAGCAGCAATGGCAGTATTTAAGTCTGTCGCCACTGGTTGAAGGTCTGTGCTGACGGCACTCGTAGATGATGTGCTGTCTATTGTATTTGCTGGGACTCCTTGTGAAGTGACTGGTTTGCTTTGTTCCAGTTCGTTTAGCCCTTGAGTATCATTGTAGGTCGTCCCTGTAAGTGTAACATCATCAGATGCTGCTTGAATAGGGGACACTGTGTCATGGGTTAATGTTTTCTCCTCATGTTGTACAAGCTCGTTCAGCTCGGGGGCACTTAAGGATCGCCGGAGACTTTCCCCGTCGTCTTGTCCCGCCTTGGCCGGGGTTGCCTCCTCATCACTGAAGATGGTCCAGTTCTTAGGTTCTCTCAAGGAGCCCAAGAAGTCCCGGGGGGAAGGAAGGCTCATGATCTCCTTGACGACAGCGCTGGGAGTCTTGGTGGGAGATTTGCTGCTGCGACGAGTCATCTTAGCTGCCGACACAGGCGTGTTCGTACCCGCTGGGGTGTGTGAAGGCACTGATGGTGTTACCTTTGCTGTGGTCATCTTGGGAGTTACGGCACTTGGTCCCGTTACATTTGCTGATGGAGTGCTTTGCGAGGCACTTGTAGCACCATTTTGGTCACCTGCTACACTATTTGCTGTATCTGGTGACGGGATGCCATCTTCTGTTGCTACTTTGTTGCTCGGTGGTGATCCTTTTTTGTTAGCTGCACGCTCGCTGCTGTCGCTGATTGTGGAGCATTCTTCCACGTCCTTGTCTCTCAGTGGAGGGAAGTAAGACGAGCGTCTGCTGGGCCTTTGGCTCTCCGTCTGGATCACCTTCACAAAAACACAAGGACAATTAAAACTACACAAATTACAAGAATCAATTTTCTGTCCAAAAAACCCCAGCGAGAAACCTTCAGAGGAGCCATTGCCTACCGTGGACCCAACATCTGGAACAGTCTACCACCAGACATACGCACAGCCCCAAATCTGGCTTCCTTCAAGAGACTCTTAAAGTAACGGAAAGGACCGAAATGAACGGACTTGAATCATGTCTCTCGCTATTATCATTTTGTACCATGTATGTAAAATTGTGTATATATTTGGCTTACAAGACTCATTAAACTGTATCTCTGTGAGTGTTAGGTGCGCTTTCTGACCCTTGCCTCTTCCTCATGAGTCATTTACCTATATGAAAAGCGGCCTGCAGGCCGATTTGACCTTTCATGAATAAACAAAGGTTCAAACAAACAAACCTTTGTCTAAGTCATTTAGCCTATAGCCACTGAAGAAGCTGTACATAGCAAAACTAGTTTGGCCGACAAGCTGAATAAAAGTTCAAAACTTAAACTAAGCGGCTCCAGATGTCTTTCTGAGGGACGACTGCAGTGTGCAAGATGTCAGTAGCTTGAGGGATGAATCTACTCTATATAAACAAACCTTCGTCTTCTTGAAGGCAGGCGGTCCGATCGCAGCGCTGGTCCCCGGCCTGGCGGCGGTGGGGTTCAAGCCGAGAACGGAGTCGAGGTGCGACACCATCTCCTGTCCGTTGTCCAGGTCGGAGGTCTGGGTGGAGTTGGGCTGGGTGTCGCGGCTGCTGTCGCTGCATCCCTCTGGGTACTCCCTGTATCCGGATGGAACCGATTAACTAATGAGTCACAAACTGTGACCACATCTAAGATGTTTAAGCAGCAGCTAATGAAACACATGCGAAGCTAGACATGTGGCACACGAGATACACGATAAGGCACATGCAGTTTTTATGATACGTTATATGAAGATTGTTAGTACTTGTAATTATAACTATTATGAGATATTGTTGTATGCTATGTTATATAATGCTGTCCATGTTTTCTGTGTGAAATTGTTACTCCAGGAAGAGTAGCTGTACCATAAACTGTATATGCGACAGCCAAAGGAGATAATAAACTGACAAACCTGTCTGCATCCTCCTCACCCAGCCCATCTGTATCTGAACCAGCCTCCTCCCATATCGGCTGCTCCGGCACCTGAATGGATGAATAATTTATTAGTAAAACATAGGACATGAGGGGGCTAACTAGGAGTGACGACGTCATGGTCCGCTGGATATGTTCCAGAAAGCTCTCGGCCACCCTGTCCACCGAGCAGCTAAGAACCAGGCTTGGGGTTCATAGTATACAGGACACAGTAAGGTTCCATAGACCGTGCTGGTACGGCCACATCCAAGGAATGGAAGAAGAGAAGTGGCCCAGGAAGATCACAGAAATTAACATGGAGGGAAAGAACTCTTGTGGACGACCACAATAGAGATGACAGACAACATAAGGGCCTACACAGTGTCAACACAAATGATAGAGGATGCTGGTGAGCTACCCTAATCTACGTGTAAAGATGTCTAACCCCCACAGAATGGGGAACAAAAGACGATAAACCGGATAGTAAGTGAGCAAGTGATAGCAGCCTATAAGCTGAATTGCGTAATATATTACAAGGGACATGTACAGAGCTCCATTTGATCCTAGGTATCATGATATCATCTCTTAGATTACAGTTTAAAAAGACTGAGACTAATCAAACAATTTTGTATTGGAATGACATACATCATAAAATCTTCAAAGAAATAAAATATGTCCAAGGGAGTTTTACAGCATGAAGAACTTCAGAAACATGGGGTTACATAGTACACATGTTAAGGTGCCCAGACGAGTTTTTGTGTCTATTGGTTCAGCAGACTGGTGCATTCAAGTAATGTTCACCCCCTTCAATGATATTTTATTGCCACTAATATCCTTGTTTAAAAAGGGGAACAAGCTTAAAGGCATTGTGGCTCTATGCCCTGACCCTTACCCTGGAGAACAGATCTCGGGCAAGCATAAAATTCAAATTGAACAGGCCCCTGGGACACTATTGGGTCACATGTGGCCACTGTCTTTGTTTGTTTGTTTTTGTTTTTTTGAACGGGGGAAAATCATTGTGCGCATCCATAAAATTATGTCAGTGTGGCCTTACCTGTACTACTGCCGGCTCCCTCACCACCTGCCACGGCGTGCTGTTCTCAGCAACCCACGGGTCTCTGACGAGGTGAACTCCTGGTTTCAGTGGGGAGAAGTTTCCGGCCTGTGTGTCGGCCTTCCCTTCCTCTTTAGAGCCTTCCTGTCTGTCCAGCAGAGAGCTATGTGCCGGCGATGTTCCCGACTCAGACCTGGCACCTATTTGCGATGATCATCACATTTGGCATTTCACTTTGTACTTATGCATTCTATTTGTAACTTTAGTTAGCAATCTTGATTCAAGCAGTTTGAACTTCTTTCATGTCTCCTAAATGTGATATACTTGAAAACTTGATTGTATTATACTTGAAAACTTAATTGTATTATTTCATTGATTAAGCTAGTTATTAGTCTGTTGGTTTTATTTTCTTATGTATCTATGATTTCTATTTTTAATTAATTTATTTGAATTGTTACAATTTGATAAAGGGAGGCTTTTTTATAAGCACAAGCTTCCAGCCTCCCTTGCACTGTTATATATTTCGTTTACATTTCTTTGTTTATGTACTTTATCATGTTTTTTTAAGTGCAAATAAAGTTAAAAAATAAAAACCTGCTAGGATCCTTCTTGCTCCCCTCTTCCCGCTGTCGACCTTCACGCTGCCCTTCACAGGGGTCGTGCTGTACAGGCCGTACCCTGCCCTGACCCGGCTGTTGACCCTTGACCCCGTCCCAGCATGCCGTGGGCTCCCCGTGCTCTTTGGTGTTGACGACAGCGGCACGTTTGACGGGTGGAACACGCACGGGGTCCCCCGCCTCTCCCTGGACCCCGACCCCGTCAGCCTCCTCAGCTGTCTGACCTTGTTGCCGGGGGAACCAGGTATCCGTGGCGACCCCGGAGTCTTGTTCCGCATGGGGCTGCCTGCTGCAGTCTGCCGCTGGGAGGGACTGTCCTTCCTTAGTTCTTTGACCCTGAAATAGAAAAGCCTTGAATTTCGGCAAACTCGGCTAATAGGATGTCTTGGGGTGACAAACTTTTGATACACATTGTACTAAATTAAATGTACATGTACTAGATTTTAAGATTGATAGAAAATATTGTCATCAGATAAAGTTTTGATGTCAGTTCTTTTTTCAACACCCAACACAATAAATCCTAAAAAAGTATGTTCAACAGCACACATCATAGCAGCAGCTGGTTATACTGTATATTTTATTTACACTGAATGACCTATCTCACCTAACATGTGCACATCTACATGTATACCTGCAAGCTAATATAATGAGGATGCTGCTACTGTACTTGGTGGCAACAAGTTAAACTCTGGGAAAAATAAACTTTAGAGCACCTCAATTCTGGGTTGATAACTCTGGTACTTGACAGCATGACTAAACCAAAATAGAAGAAACAAGAAGATTTGTTGTTGTACCTGTCTGCGTATCTGAGTGTGTTGAGAGTGTTGTCTGCAGCCACGTTGCCAGGTGAGATGTTGGCGATCATACAGGTGCGAGAGTTCCCAATGAAGGAGTCCTTCAACACCTTTTGGTATGGGGGCAACATTGGTCAGAAAAAAGTGGCTGATCTCACACTGAGGACAAAGTATGATGCATCCTTTTTTTTTATTATAGTTGAGAGTGTAGTTTGGTCTCTTGATATACTTGCAGTGGGTTTTTTTTCAAGGATTTTGGCTCCAACCTCAAAATCATGACACCGTGAATATTCATTTCCAATGTGTCACCACTGCACTATCAATGGAATTGTTTTCACTGCAAACTTTATGAAATGTGAAAACCTCCTTTTTTTCCTACTACATGTACTGTGAAAATAAGTCTATACAAAGATAAGTGACTTTGTAGTAGTTGGAGAGCATCCAAAGAAGCGGCGTACCTGAGTCAGCTTGCTCTGTCTGAAGGGAGTGTGCTGTTGTTCCTGGTCCAGTGCTCGGATGCACTCTTTTAGCTGTGAAAGTGAAAGTACATTGCATTGTAGTAGGTAAGGGATTTAGAGTGTCTATTGTATATTTTCTTTAAAAAGAAACTGTTACAGTAGTTAAAGTGTTAATGGACATTCAGCATTTGCAATGTACAGGTATGTAAAATTGGAATGATAGATGCAGGGAGACACTGCTAACACGCTTTAATGTGCTCAAGGTGTGGCTCTCCTCAGGCACATAACTGCCTAGAGGATGTCCCTAACCAAAGCTAGGTACTCACTTTCACCGAATACATTGAGGAAAAAGGTGTAAAGGGCCTTTCAATAGTACAGTATTGAGGCCTGCTGGGGATAGATCCAAACAAGACTCACAGCGAGCAGGCTCTGGTTGATTTCAGCGCCCTCGTGCCGGTTCTGTTTGCTGGCCAGGAAGTTGGCTTCACAGAGACGTTCACTTCCGGCCAGGTCAATGAAGGAGATCCTGCAACACATGATGACAGATTACACTGCATCACAGATTACATGTGATAGAACATCCTAACGTGTTTGCCTAGTCCCTTCATTTTGAAACATCATGAACGCACTATAACTTATAGTATAAGTAACACTGAACTGTGCTTC
>NC_049980.1:31969913-31970669 GCF_000003815.2 Branchiostoma floridae | reverse complement strand
GTAGCTAACTGTCTTTTATAGTGATAAATTGTCATCTATATACATGTATGCGGAAATTATATATTTGAATCTCAAAACAACTTCTTTGCAAGATTTCTTAAATTTCAATTGCAAGATTATTACCATTGTCATTGTTGATTCGTGATTAACATGCCCAGCAGTCTTAAAAAGTAGTGTTTAATAGTGATTTAGTGTGTTTAGGTACAGGTACAGGTACACAGATGTTTAGGTCCGGACCTGTACCTAAACAATTTTTTAGGTACGGTACAGGTACGGGTATTTAGGTACACAGCCCTAAATGTAACGCTAGTTCACCTTTATCCATTGGGTGACCTATATCCGTTGCTTTTTAAAAACAGGATATTTAGGCAAATAAAGTCGAAACTATTGCAATTTGAAACTAACATCCTTCGGTGTGATATCCCCAAATACCCTGTTTTTAAAAGGAACGGATATAGGTTACCCAATGGATAAAGGTGAACTAGCTTTAATAAAATCCAACGTAAATAGTTGTACTTTGTTTCCCATTGGAATCCAAATTGTCTTCAACTTGACTTTGTCATACAGTGTCTAGTATTTGACAACTAAAATTGTCTACATTCATACATGTAGTTAGGGTATAAAAGACAAGTTTCTTCCAGATCACTTCAGTGTCACTGACAAAAGATGGCGGATGCTATCTGAAACTTCTGACCATTTCCGAAATCATATCCAGTTGCTTAAGTAACTGATTTTTGGCAAACCAAAAATCATATT
>NC_049980.1:31954375-31969813 GCF_000003815.2 Branchiostoma floridae | reverse complement strand
CTTGAATAACTGCTTATTGGCAAACCAAAAATCATATCCAGTTGCTTAAATAACTGCTTATTGGCAAACCAAAAATCATATCCAGTTGCTTGAATAACTGCTTATTGGCAAACCAAAAATCATATCCAGTTGCTTGAATAACTGCTTATTGGCAAACCAAAAATCATATCCAGTTGCTTAAATAACTGATTTTTGGCAAACCAAAAATCATATTATCCAGTTGCTTGAATAACTGCTTATTGGCATTCATTATACACCTACATCATAGGACATTTATGTATAAAACTTGGACATGGACCAGTGCAGGTTAGGTGCAGGTAGACACCAGAAATACCAGCACAGCTCAAATTTTACCTGCATTAAACTGCATATGCAGGTAGTATTTCGAGCCCTGATATAATCCAATCAACATGGCCTAAGTAAGAGAACTACTGTAATGTCCCACCTGCCCCTGTCCCTCTCCCTACTGTCCTTCAGCTGGATCTGTAGTACAGCATGTGATCTGGAGGAGTCCAGGTTCACCTTGGTGCTGCCGTTCCTCCTCACTGTGTTCCCATAGGCAATGATCTGTACAACAACGGACAAGCAATAAGGTTGGTAAATCCCTGTGTTAGAAAGCTCTTTGTACATAGCAAGAGAGTTAATACCTAGCCAACATAACTGTCAACTTCCTCAGACCAATACTATTCAGTCACATTCTTCAAGCTGCAGCAGCAACATCTAAACCAGTCAGTATTGTCCTGAGGAAGGTTACAGGCAGGCGGTCACTGAAACGTCAGCTAGGTGCAAAGAACTTTATTATCCAATAGTCATCCAAGTAAAGCAACTTATATATTAAATAAGTAGACCGATATAAACATGATCTACTACTGTCAGTCAATCTATACAGACTAATTGAAACATAACTATACAGTCAAAATCAGTGAAGCCTTACATAAAACATGACTTGTCTTTTCTATTGTGTAACATTTGCACTTCACTTGTGTACAGCACAAAGATATAACTTTGGTGTTTTTGGAAGTTGTTTCTCCTTCCTTACCTCCATGAGCTCGGACACATTACTGATGGGAATCTCCAGTAGTCCTGAGATACACACACGATGGCTGGCATCCTCACGGGCATACAGTCTGCAAAAGATATAAACATTGGTCCTTAAGCTTAAGATAAAATACACATCAATCAGTGTACATGTGCATGGATTCACCAGTCAGCAGTTTTAGAAAAGCTTTATCAGTTGGCTGACTAGAATTATTATCATTGTGTAGAAAAGTCACGGTGAGATCGCGTGACGCAGCTGGAGCATGTTTGCATCAGGACCAAGAGGTCTGGAGTTTGAATCCTGCCCGTGTCACTGATCTTGTGCGCTTGGGAATGACACTTTACTCTTCAATACTAGGTTTTCCTAACTTTACTCAGGTTTGGCTAGGGCCGTCCCTCAGATAGGACGTTAGATGGAGGTCCCGTGTTTGGGGAGAGCCATACCCCATGCACGTTAAAGAAACAACCATGCCGCAGTGTGTGAAGCAAAACGTTCCATCTGGAGTTGGTTATTTCACTACAAATCACCTGAATGGAGGTCTGGCAAACCTCCATTTCGTATCAGCCAAACATGTCAGTAATTGCCGATTCCTCGGCAGATGGACATTATCGGAAGAACAGAAATGTTATCCGATCATTCTCTCACCTCTTCCTCCCATGTAAGAGATCAAACAGCTGTCCACAGTAGATCTCGTAGAAGCTGACGTAGACCTGCTGCCCTTCTGTCCCGTACTCGCCAGCCTTCAGCTGTTGGAACAGGTCCTCAGCAGCCAGCAGGTACAGCCCCTTCACTCCGCGTTTTCCCAGCATCGTGTGGGTCTTCCCTGCTCCCGTCTGCCCGTACGCAAAACATGTCGACTTGTTCCTATAGGAGAAGAAAGGGATGGCATGTGTTAGCAGCGACACCTATATGTATATACCAGTACTGCAGGTACAGACCCTTCACTCCGCGCTTCCCCGACATCGTGTGGGTCTTCCCTGCTCCCGTCTGGCCGTACGCAAAACATGTCGACTTGTTCCTACGGGAGAAAGGGATGGCATGTGTAAGCAGCGACACCTACATGTATATACCAGTACTGCAGGTACAGACCCTTCACTCCGCGCTTCCCCAGCATGGTGTGGGTCTTCCCTGCTCCTGTCTGGCCGTACGCAAAACATGTCGACTTGTTCCTACAGGAGAAAGGGATGTCTAGCATCAGGCCTGTACAAACGTGCAACCTGCCCTAGGACTGTTTTGTTCCAGACAGTGTGTACTAACCTTGTGTTATTCATTTCTTTCTTTTAGTTATGTCCAGGGCGATGCTGTAAAAGTTCACCCTGGACATAACTTATAAGTGTACTTGTCTAGTACGTCATACGTGCAGTAGTCTCTGAGAATTATAAATGTACTTTGCTTTTGTATTCGATAAGGCGTCAGAAGTATTTTGCTTTTGTAGTTTGTCATACTGTACCCTACACACTATTGTACAGTTGTTGTGCATTACCTGTATCTATTACTAGTATTCATTTCATCTTTAGACAGCTAGGTGACTTCAAAATTCATTCATTCATCCAATCATTCATTTGATGGCTGATAAGTAAGAAAGAGCAGCTGGATTGGAAACCATCACAACTTCCCTCCAGGGTGAGGGCAGAGTGCCACAACATTTTCAGCTGCCCTCTATTTGTCATAAGTACTTGAGGGGGCTTGCCCACTAGTAGGGGGTTCCTACAACGCTTTACACTAAATTCAGGAGAAACGGCTGCACTCTAAGCTACATTCAGGAGGAAAACCATCTACTTATCAATTGCATATTTACAGAAAGAAATAACAGGCTTTCCCTGCAAGTGACAGGAATTTAAAATAGCTAGTCTACACATTACACATTTAAGGGCTATGCAGACCCCACTTGAGAACAGCTGGTGGTAACCTAACACCCATCCTACCAGGACTTTGGTACTGTAAATCTTGAAATGTTCACTGTTGTTTTATCTTTCCATTTTTTCAGTGTCAACTCTGCTGAAAATTCCGCGAATATGCCTTTCCAATGTATCACAATGCACTACTGTATGACAATCACATACAGAATCGTTTTCAACCGAAAACTCAAAACACCATGAAAAATCCCTTTCCCCTTCTATCTGATATCATGTCCCAAGAACAACTGAATTAATGAATTTACAGTACCCATAAGGAGAAGAGAATGTGGTGAGGGGATTGTCACATTCATAATGGCAATGTTAGAAACTGGCTAACACAGCAACATGTAACTTTCTGAGGCTGACATACCCTTTAAGAGCCCAGGACACCAGGGGTTTGGCAGTCCTTTGATGCACCTCCTCATTGCTGCATTCCTCACCAAAGGCCTCGTCAAAAATAAACTCATGCTGCAGACAAAGAAGAGGAAAACTTCAATCCAATAGCAGCTGCATTGAATAAAATAATTTATTAAACTTTGTAGCAATGTCAAAGTATTTATTTCTAAATCCAATCTAACTGAATGATTTCTGAGATGTTTTGAATATTAAGCACTTATATTGACGTACATGTAATTGACATAATAAAAACATTCATTTTACAACTATTTACATTTAGTTGTATAACTAAAAATGCAACTAGACTTACACTATTTTATAATGTATTGGTTTTCATAGATCATAGTTTCGTAGGTCATAGTTAAATACAATATATGCCTACCTGTTGAGTGTACTTGGTCAGATCCACGGCGACCTTTGCTTCGTTAACCAGCACAGCCTTCTTCCCCTGAACCTGGACTATGTCCGCCTGTCCAGCCTTCTTCTCCCGCTTGTTCATTGGCCTCTTCCGCACGCACACCCTGATCTTATCGCCTCCGCCACAGTCGTCTCCGTACGACAGTGTCCGCCGGGGGCTCCTGGCGTGAGACTGCGGCACGCCGTAGTCGTAACCCGCGCCGTGATGCACCTTGATGATGATGATGATTGTTTCAATTTAAAATTGAGGATGCAGAGACTTTCACGGTGCTTTAATGTTCTCGGTTTTTGCGGCGGCTGCTTCACCGCGAATTTAAAACCACCGCGCACATTTTTTCATAACAGTAAGAGACTACAGTGCATGGTGCTACTGCAAAATTAAAACCACCGTATACGTAAAAAGTCCATTTTCCTGCTAGCGCCAAATTAAATCTCCGCGAACTTTAATACATTTACAGCACCTGGCAGCCAAAGGCTGAATTGCGTATCATGATCGTAACAAGATCACAACAACAATCATTTAACAATAGACAGAAATCTCAAAATCAGTCACTGAATTGAACGTACAGTCGTTTATGAAGGTTAGACATCCAGGTAAGCAATATTCAAATACAATTCAATCTCTACAAATGGATAAAAACGGATATTTACTTCCGGACGTTTCGAGTGACATCCATCACTCTTCTTCAGCAAAAGCAGAATGAACTAGAGTTCCACGAACACATACCTTTGCCAAATAAACCAGGTTTGTTATGTAGAATGATGTCTGAAGACATAAATGTGCTACTCATTATATTTTATTTTATATGCCTGGAGTTGGTTCATAACATTTTGCCATTGCTTATACAAATTAGATCCCTATTTACATACTAATGTTAAATTGTATCAAGCATCACTTAAGCTGTCAGCATACCAAAAATCATGATGATCCATTCAATCCCTTCTTGACTCATTATCTTTCAAAGTAGGAAACTAAACCGGCTCCTGCAGTTCAAGAAAAGATGTTAGCGGACCCAAACATACACCTCTTACTCTCTGCTATCTTTCTCAGTTACATATGTGACAAGTCTGAAAGTCCTATCATGGAATACAGTGGATTTATCAACTTTCCTCATTAATTATGCAAATAAGCTGTTAATTTGCATAACTGGTATCTCATTATGTAACGTTTTACTTAGGCTATCAACATACCAAAAATCATGACGATCCGTCAGCACGTTCATATTCCTATTAATTATGCAAATGAGATCATCATCTGCATAATTAATTTGTATTGATATTTCTGTCTTTCTCAGCTGCACATGTGACAAGTTTGAAAGTCCTATAAAGGAATGCAGTGGATTTACACATTTTCCTAATTAATTATGCAAATTAGCTGTTGATTTGCATGATTAGAATTCCATCATGTAAGTCTTCCCTTTGGCTATCTACATACCAAAAACCATGACGATCCATCAATGCGTTTATATTTTCAAGTTTGAAAGTCCTATCATGAAATGCAGTGGATTTATAAACTTTCCTCATTGATTATGTAAATTAGTTCCTGATTTGCATAATTAGTATTTCATAATGTACATTGTTACTTGGGCTATCTACATACCAAAAATCGTGATGATTCATCAACACGTTCTCGAGTTATTCTCGTCCAAAGTTTGAAAGGAAATCGGCGACTGCAGTTCCAAACAAGCCGCTAGGGGGTCCAAACTTATAGTACTTACTCTCTGCCTCAAGGGCTACCTACCACTCAAAAATCATAACCACAGCATGTCCAGAACAGGAGATATAAAAAATTGAGGTTCTGCTGCAGTACCTTAGCAAGCCGCCAGAAGGCCCATTATCGAACTTGACCTTTGTTTTCCGACCCCTATCCACCTACCAAATATCATCGGGATCCATCCAAGGCTTCTCGAGTTATACTGTTAACACACAGACAGACAGACTCACAAGCCTAAAACATAACCTTAGCCATTCTGGCAAAGGTAACTAGTCAGAACAATTCAATACCACTACCAGTATAGCTAACTAGAAAAACTGGTTTAACCACTAAATCGTTAGGATCATATGCAAAAGGTTACATATATGTAAATCATGTTAGGATACAAGAATGAAGAAATTTTGCTTCAAGAAGAGTGATGGATGTCACTCGAAACGTCCGGAAGTAAATATCCGTTTTTATCCAGTTGTAGAGATTGAATTGTATTTGAATAATGAACATACATAGTCATTTACAGTGCTAAATGCGGAGGAAACAAGTAAATTACAGTTTTAAAATCATGTCGTCACAGATAGAATCAATTAGAAATATATCTCTACTAGCTGTATCCTAATAATCAAACATTATTCATAAGGCATAACGTTAGGTAGAGATACCTTCTCCGTGTACGGCTGTCTGGGGCGCGGGGGGGTGAACGACGGCATGGCCTCTGTACCGGGCCCGTCCGTTGCCGATTCCCTCTCGTTACTGGCCACATTTTCCTTGTTCTCTGATGGAGAGATGCTGTTGCTTTTTACGGCGATGTCGACCCGACTCTCGTTGAGACCGAGGGCCTCGTTCTGCTCAGCAAAGAACCTGCTCTGATTGGTCGCCGAGGTCCTGTGCAGGACAGACTGATAGTTCTGCCACGCCAGAATGGCGGAGTTGTTGAGATTCTCCGAGGCGTCACCGAAGTAGGCACTGCTGGAGGAAGTAACGTTGTCGGTATGATCGCGAGTAGTGCTCGTGGAGGATGTCAGTTTGTCGGGACTGCTGGGGGGAGTGGGTTTGCTGCAGGACTCGTTGCAGCGCTTGCCCTCGTCCTGCACCATCTTGATGACCTGGATGAGCTGGAACAATCGCTTCCTGTCGTGCATGTCCTCCACTCCAAACCTGCAGTAGGAACATATATGTCATACCTGTGACGCGAAAACATTCGATACAGGTGTTCCGGGCCGGGCCATAACTTCCGCATCGCACAGGTTCAAAAGGCGTATCACACAGGCTTTCTTCAAGTAAATCGAACTGTTTCGAGCAGGCCGAATGTGGCACAATTGGCAATTCAAATACCTGATTCGGATGTTGGAACATTGCTGTTGCAACACTTTTTGTTCGAGGGCACCAAATTTCTAGCGCATTTTGCATCAAACATGGGTTTTCTCAGGTGAGTATGACATAAATAAAATACAACACGGTGTATTCCGCATCACCCTCAATCCCAGCCCTCCCACAGGTCGGATCACCCTCCAGCCTTCGTGCAATCCGACCCGCGGTCAGGCTAGTACCTTGGGTGATACGGAATACACTGTGTTGTATTCTATATATATATATCGGTCATAAATCCATGATCATCTTCATGATTTGAGTATTGCCTGATTGGTTATATACATTTTGCTACTAAATCCTGTCCAGTTGTAGAGAGATCAAGATGAGTATACAGTCAAAACTAGCGGAGGAGATCAACCAGAAGACTGGCATTCAGCGATAAAATCTGGTCTGTGTTCATTGTTGAAAGGTGGGAAATATTACCAGCAAAAAGTGGTCACCATTACAGGTTTGACTATAACAATAGCCAGGTGTCCTCTTGAAGAGGTGGTCACTTAAGTACCAGTACAAGCTTGACTGCAAAAATCTATACTAGTCCTAGAGACAAAGTGCTGACATGAACATAAATATCAGTGTGAACTACAATGACCTTGAGTAGTCCTGCATGGTGAGTTCACTGAGCCCCTCTGACATGGTCAGGCCCTGGGATTCAAAGTTTGGGTAGTACCGCTCCAGTCGGGCCTCACGCAGACACTCGTACAGGCAGTTCGCCATGGTCTGAAATGGAAATTTTGTTGACAAATAAGTATGAATGACATGAAACCAAGTGTTTCATTCCATCTGTCACCTTCCTCGGGGCAATTGTGACAGATCCACATAACACTGCAGCATAGTGTTGATGAATACTAACAGAGTAATTTCAAGACCTAAGAAAAAAACGTTGTGTTTTCTGTTTCGGTCCCTACACATTAGGGTCAGATTATCTCTCTTTTTTCCAATTTTGAAAAATGTAGTTTCATCAAACGAAACCAAATAAAGTAAAATGCATGAGGACACAAATTTTTCAAATGAATTTTTTTGCTTACAAATCTGTAAATTAATTCTTTTTTTTTTTTTTACCTGAAAAGAAACCAGGCTGAATAAAAATTCTAACTGGACTAATGCTATGTGACTAATTTTTTTCAGTTTTTCTTTTGATCTATTTATAATACTGTAACGTTGCCTTCATCCTTAAGATAAACCTATCATAATTTTCTTATACTATATTATAGGTATTTATACATGTGGTGCTTCCATCTGTTTTTTTTTTTCCATTCAGAG
Organism: Branchiostoma floridae; assembly: GCF_000003815.2. NCBI lineage: Eukaryota > Metazoa > Chordata > Leptocardii > Amphioxiformes > Branchiostomatidae > Branchiostoma > Branchiostoma floridae. Next base: position 31,961,724 of record NC_049980.1, on the reverse strand, counting down.
GTCACTTCATCATTAAATATTTAGGAAAATTACACCATGGCAAAAGGTAAGGGAAATGTTCAGCAATTCCCAAGGGAGGCCAATTTCTATACTGTAGATCGTGAAACGTTTATGGCATTATTTACCACCAAAAATTTGCGACTGCGAATATGTACTACTACTACTAGCATTTCCAATTTGGATCACTATTAAACTACTGTACCACAGATGTATTTGAACACTGCGAAAATATCCTTTTCCTTCCTACCACAAAATAAAAACCACTGCAAAAGTAAATGGATTTTACAGTACGGTGTCTGTTGGTTCTCACGCCAAATGTAGCAGAATTGTCTTCAATAATTTGTGGGTGTGGTGTCTGTCAGTACACGTTGGAACATTGTGAAATTGTAAAATAGAGTCGAAATATCGAGTTTCCAAATGAAAATGGAAACAGTCTTGAATATTGCCATACTAGTACATGATAGTAAACATTTCAGAGTAGCACGTTTCTTTGGCTGGCTAATACTAGTAGTTTGAATAGTTCTAGCGATTGATGAATAATTAGAGATACAGAAGAAAAGACTTTTATTGGTTTTAATTTATTTTCAATCGCAATAATCTTAGTCTCTAATCTAGACTAGAATTCATTATACTTACCGTTATCATATATAACTTACAGAACGTTACATACATCGTAAGTAAGTTGGAAAATGTCACTTGACATTTTACATATCATTGTTTAATTTAATTAAAAAAATATGCATGCTGTACAAGTTCAAACCATCAACTAGAAGAAATTCACACCATTTTTTATTTATTCAACAAGTGCGCTACACTATTTTGGACAACATAAATCGGCGCAAATTGTTTTTGCTCGGGTTCGATTCTCAAAAAATATTTCAAACATCCCGGTTGAAACGTTATACCGGTCAAAACGGTCGAAATCAAACATGGGAGTTTGGGCAACTTACCTCTGATGAATCTGTACAGGCTTTTGCAAGAAGATTGGCGTCCCAGACGCCAAGTTAGAGACCCAGGCCTGGAGCAAACAAACACAATAAAACCTTCAAATCCGACAAAGCCCTCAACGAACTACAAAAACATGATAAATGCCCGCCATCTTTGATTTTAGAAAAGGCGCCTAAAAAGAAGACGCCACTTTGAACAAATAGGGGACAACTGGTTTGCTTAGTCGCAAAAGAAATAGAAATTTCTTACCACTATACTGTGGAATCGAATATACTTTATAAAACATCAAATAGATGTCAGTAGAGTTTCATTTTAGAATCATTATCGATTTTTACAAGGCTTAAATTTTGATTTAACTCTTAATCTGGTTTAGTACACCCCTATCGTGGGAAAGGTCAAACATCCCATTTCGCATATGCCATTAAGATAGTAGGGGTGCCGTGGTTAATATTTGAAAAACTATCAAGATCAAAAACTTGAAAATTTGTTTCCATTAAAAGCAAGTAAGTCATCTTTTTGTTCTTGATTTTATATACATTCATATTAACATGCTTATCCCTACCAAACATAGTAATCCTAGTAATATACAACTCCCCCAAGAACTTAGTGGTACATTCCACAATACAACATGGCCTCATCGCAAGCGCTACGTGCCGCTGGTCTCATAATTTTCCGCCGTGTCCCGCAAATCCAGTATCTTCTGCTTCAAACGTCATACGGGCAGCATCACTGGACACCACCGAAAGGTGACAAGTTGCTGTCTTTCATTTGCTTTCCTTTTTAATGCCACGAATTTTACGGATACTCCAGTCGTGGCCAAAGTACAAGGGCCCCTCTTCACTTGTCTCCATCGAATGCCGCGTTCGACGGAGACAATCAGCAGACGGCCTGGCCTGAAAATGAATGTCGGACACCTCGGCAATATATCTAGGACGGTTTTTATATGTTTCGTCGTCACGATTTCACCAAACTCTAACCCTAGCCCTTAATTCTTCTATAGCCATAAAGTATAAGTAAATTCAGAGTCGTCGTATATGGTCGGGTATGGTGTCGAGTTCACTGATTCAGTGATTGATTAGCGTTCAACTTCAAGTTGCCACTTGTAAAAAAACGCTAGCCTAGGGTGCTGAGTTTTCCAGATACCCATGAAAATACATTGGTTTAGTTAAGTTAATATAAATAAAAAAATAACGTTTTGTTTAAATATATTGTCAATTTGTCACTCTTGTGTTCTCCCTAGGGCATGTTGATCCCGGCGAGTCAGACCTCGAAACTGCGTTGCGAGAGACGCAGGAAGAAGCCGGCCTGACAACAGAACATCTCAACATCGTGGACAACTTCAAGAAGGTCTTGGAATACAACGTGAGGGGGAAGCCCAAGACGGTGATATACTGGCTGGCGGAACTGAAGAACAGCGACACGCCCGTGGTGTTGTCAGACGAGCATCAGAAGTTTGAGTGGCTAGGGCTGGAGGAGGCGTGCGCGTACTCCGGGTACCAGGACATGCAGGAGGCGCTCAGAGATGCGCACTTCTTCCTAAACACTCAAAATACATGACGATTCTCAGGAAAATGAGAGCAGTTTTTTTTTTTTTAGATACCAGCAAAGTGTAATTTTACTACAATAAAGATAATATGGAAAAAGACATCATACCTTCCTATAAAGGGGATCATGGATAGTATAATTGACCAGGAGAGTCAGTGCGCAGGAAGTTGTTTTTGTAAACAGAGGAAAGAACAAAGTTGTATCCAGGGAAGGATTATAAAGGAACGTACATTAGTAATCATTACATGTACTCATATTTCATTGATTTTGTGAAACATTTTTTTGTTACCTCCATGAAAAATGGAGATATTGTTTGAAAATAAGTAAGTCACAGCATTTAGGTTGGGTAGTCCAATATGACAGGGTCGTTTTTCGGGTTGTAAGTTGCAGGGTGCAGTAGGTAATTCGGTCAATTGTACAACGTTTGGTGTCTACTCTGTATGTTTGGGTGTAATTTATGGTGAATTTTGTTATTTTCATGAAACAAGAAAAGCGACCCTCACAGAGCCTACTCAGGCTTAGGTTTAGGTCACAACCGGGGCCCGGCCGTGCAGTTTTTGGGAAGGAAAAGAACGATATAAAAGACTTAGAAATACACAAAATATCAAAGGCAACCTAAGCAATATTACAGCGTCAAAGTGGAAATATTCTGAATAAGGCAATCTGCATGATATTGACATCTACTGCACTGTATTCTCACATTTACATCATCATTTCATACATTGAGAGGTTAAAAACGGCCCAAAGACAAGTTGCACGAGGATATTCCTAATTATTGTACCCCAAAAAAATAAGGACTTGATCTGGAATCCTTGTGCAACTCGTTCCCGCACCGTTATAACGGCTCAATTTATGGAATAATGATGTAAATGTGCTAAAATAGTGCATTAGAAGTCAATATTATAAAGACTGCCTTATTCAGAATATTTCCACTTTTAACAATGTAATATTGCATAAGTTGTGTATATTTCTAGGTATACGTTTTAATTTGTCGTTTTTGTAAACATCCCGGCCGGGCCCCGGTTTGGAAATGTGACCTAAGCCTTAGGTTCAATTGGAAAAAGGGGCCCTGTCGGGTAGTTCCCGGGATGTTTTTTGCACTTTCGGGCGTGCCCCCTACGTGGCCCCGTGGAATACCCTGCGCGTCCCGGGATGAAATTGAGTACGGGAGGGCACCGGGTCCATGTTAAGTCGGATTTAAAATTGGCCCGGTGTGACAGCGATCTCGCCCCCCCCCCCGTGATCTCGCCCACCCCCCACCCCCCCGGGGGGCGAAATCACTAGCGATCTCGCCCTCCCCGGCTAGTGATCTCGCCCCCCTTTAGCGATTTTGCCCCCCCCCCCCAAAAAAAAACGGGTTTACATGACATTTTAGAAGTTGATTGGTATAAATCACAAAATGCAGTTTCAGAATGATATAAGTACACGTGTTTGATACATAACTCCATTCATAGTATCAATATTAACGTAATTACATGGTAACTAGAGTTCGGCGACCTCATACCTCCATGAAAATTTAAAGCTTTTGTAAATTTTATGCAATGAATGAACATTAACATAATTTATGCATGGTGTTGTTCATCATTGACTAACGTACACATGTCACAATAATAAAATTCCCATCATTAATCATAAAGAGGTTTTGCAATTTGTACATAAATTATGCAAATAAGTTCCTCATTACCATATTTGGTTTCTGCTTATATTCCACCTATCATGATTAACAAGTGTTACATTTATTGAAGTCCAGTTATATTGCAAACAATGGAATTATACAATGTCCTCATTAATAATGCAAATTAAGTCCTCATTTGCATAACATGCATATAATTACGAACATCTTTGCCCAAGCTACCTGCATGCCGAAGATTATGTCAATCCGTCGATCCTTTCTGCAGTTATCCTCTTTGGAGTGTCTTTACAAAAAAGCCCCTGCAGTTCCGAAATTAAATGTTAGGGGGCTGAAACCTGCCCCACTTTGTCATGACACTGCAAGCTATCTACCACCTGAATGTCAAGACCCTATCACGTCCGGGCAAGAGATACATAAACAAGGTAGAGAGTATGTTTCAGAATTCATAACAAACACCTGCGACACATTGATGTAAGATGTTTACTGATTATGCAAAATATATATAACAGTGCTCATTATTGATGTCGGTATGTATGTACATCTTTGAAGCAGCAAGGAAATATAAACATGTATCTATTCATTTGCATAGCAAATATATACAAGTATCTCTCGCTCTTTCTATATACATATATGTAGATATGATATTCGTACATATAAACGTTATATATCCTCTGTATATAAACCATACCTAAACTTTTGCACACACGAGTATCAAATATGCATTGTTAATAGTGCAGAAAAGTAAACTTTAAAGATTCTTTGCGCAAAGAAGTTTAGCCTTCATGCAACTTAGGGTGTATCATCAACATGATCAAGGGTTAAGGAAATACAGACCATGTCGTGGTCTGAGTAGTATGTGTCTACAATGTTAACCTGTGCGCTGCAATTTGAATTGATATAAACATGATCCAAAAGACTACCCTGGTCAGTGGTTGGAGTTTGAACTTGTTGCTTGAAGCCGAACTGCTTCATGACTGTCAGGATGTCGTGGTCTGGATATTTTAGGAGGTCAAAATTGAAATCCCCAAGAATGATTGTGGGATTTTGGAGTAAAGGTAGCATATTTTGCAGCCTTTCCATGAAGATGGCAGGTGGGAAGCATGGGGGTCTGTAGATGGTGACAATGTTGACTTTGGTGGCTGATTTTGTGACAGTAATGGCTGTGCACTCAAGTTCACTAGCCGTGACTGCAAGTTCTGCGGGGCAGACTGCTTGTGTAGCAACAGTCATTACTCCACCTCCTAGCCTTCCAACCCTGTCAGCTCTGAAAGATTGGGCCTCTGGTAATACAAGGTCAATCGGTTCCTGTCCTTTTAAAAATGTCTCGACAAAGCACAATACATCTATCTGCCTGAGGAACTGATTTGTCAAGTTTTAAGTCATCTAAATGCTCAAGGTACGAACGGATGTTTAGCAGTCGGATTTGCATACCGGACATTGTAGTAACAAAGGGCAGCGGTACCTTGGGTGAAAGTTTTTGGCGAAGACGGTTCATTTCCTGCACTCTGTCAGGTTGACATCTAATTGACTAGCGATCAATACCTAGAAGGTACAGACCAGTCAAGGTCGTGACGCGGCTCATGGCAACATGACAATGACCTGTCACTGAAGTTGCTCTTGTCGTCCATTGAAACAACAATTCTGTCAAGTGTTTTGCCCTGTACTCTGTGAATGGTACAGCCCCATGCCAAGGTCAGTGGAAATTGTGCACGTTGCGCTTGAACCGATTGTTTACTGCCAGTCAAAATTGGAAGGGTTTGTCTCTTAATGGGCACTGCGCCTGGGTAGCTGTCTTTGTACTGACTGTCTGCCATCGCCTGTCTACCAACACGATCACTGTCAAATGTAACTAACACAGTATGGACGTCATTTTGTGTATTGTCAATGCCAACTACTTTCCCCAAGGCACCATTAACCAATCCATCAGAGACATCGATGTTGACGGTCACCATGACCCTGGCACCTACAGCTAGCGATACAGTTTCTTTTAAACCTCTATCGTTCGACGTCTTGTATGAACCAACATCTACGAGGCCTGTGTATATGTCTTTCTTTGTGTCAATGGCCTGAATATGAAAATGCTGCGTCGAAAGTTTCTGTAGATGGTCTTTGTTGTGGTCATCAACTTCCCTGTTGGTTTTGAAAACATGTAGAACTTCTGATGGGTAATGAGGATCTGTTTTTGAGATGATCCTCGACTTTAACACGGTGATGTCGTCTTCCGTACATTCAGCTGTTCTCATTCTAAGTAAGAGTTGTGCAAAGTCTTGGTCTTCTCTTTGCCGCACACATTCTGTCAGTTCCATCATGGTGAAGTTCTCCTCCCATAGTGATCCGTGTAATTTGGCATAACTGCGGATAGATGTAGAAAAGAAATGACAATGAAATAAGGATCACATTCGAAATTTCTGTGCACACGAAAATACATGCACACATAGGGTAAGTGGCATATGAACAATGCTAAGTGGATATGATCAACCAGATGATGGTAGCTCACCTGTCAGTAGGCAGGTCGAACACATGCCTTTGTCCCACGGGTTGCAGCTGGAAGAGGTCGCCCACGGCCAGAATGCTGACGCCTCCAAACCTTGAATCAGGGTCACAGGTGCCACAAATATCCTCCAGGCGACGATGGGTGTGATAAAGGTGATCTGAACCTAACATCGAACATTCATCTATGATCAGAAGTTTCAATTTTCCAAGGCGTAAGCGGAGATTATGTAACTTCTCACTACCAACAGGCTTGTATTCGTTGCTCTTCTTCGGACCACCACCAAACCCGAGAGCCGAGTGTAAAGTCATCCCATTGATGTTGAATGCTGCTGTTCCGGTGAATGCCGTGATCAGAACAGAGAGTTCGTCGGGATCGTAATGTCCGGACAACCGTTGCAGAAGCCTTATGGTTTCGTGGTGTATTATCTTGATGACATGGCTCTTCCCAACACCGCCGGGGCCGCTTAGAAAGAGAGTGTACTGCGGTACCGGTTGGTCATGTTGCAGTGCGTATATTGAATCTTTACACCACTTCCGGTGGACGCGGACAACTTCCATTTGTGCAGCATTCAAAGATCGCATCATGCTTCTATATGTGGATGATGTTAGTGATGTTGTATTCAAGTCTGTGGAGAACCGCCTATAAAGCTCAGAATGATCATTGGTGTTCCTGTGTGGTGCCAAGTCTATGTTGTCGCGTCGTTCTCCTCAGTAAGTCATTCTGTGTAGT
>NC_049980.1:31952016-31954275 GCF_000003815.2 Branchiostoma floridae | reverse complement strand
CACATTTGGTGCAACACTGTCCCATACGTCCTCTGGAGGGCCATTGCGTTGCAAATTTTCATAGGCTTCTTCGATTACTTCTGCATGTACACTGAACTTGGCTTCATTGACGTGAACAGTGTCCTTTACACTATCGTAGTGGTCTTTGAACGATGAGAATCCGGCTTTAAGATCAACGTCTTCGTGTCGCCACGGATAGTACAACATTAGGAGGTTCCTGTATCGTTCTTCGCCGTCAGTTTTCTCTTTGTGGAATCTGCAAATGATAAGCATAATGTTAAGAAATTGATATGTACGTTTTATCAAAGTAACATAGATATGAAACGCCTAAAACTGGATCAATGTGCAAAGCTATACATGCCTGACAATGCAGTGCCGCTTGCGCTTCCTCATCTGGCCCATGTCGTTCAGCAAGGAGATGACAGGTGGATACCGTTTGTCGTCCTCTTCATCTGTCTCTCCGCTGCAGGTAGCATCTTGGTCATCGCAGCTGTGGCGGACGTCTGGGATGTGGTCGAAGACTTCATCAGGTACATCCTGGCCACCAGTTTTATATGTAGCTGCGAACTCTATGAGAGACATGTCCTTTAGGATATCTGGTCTGGACTCGTATCTGTCAGTGAGGGATGTGCAGAAAATGTTGTCATCCTCATCGGCCATGTCTTGCAGGACACTCTGAGGCTTGAGCATTGACACCCTTTTCTCTTTTGGAGCAGTGTTGACAAACACTCTTGCTCTGCTTGCTCTATGTAAAGGTAGGGAAGTCTGCTTCCAAGCAGCTTCCTGTGCACTCAGTTCTCTGTTGTTCAGGAATGCTGAACCAACCTTTGTCAGTTTAGCTTTCAAGTCCTCACCTCTGCTTTCCTCTGCTACTTTCCTCAACAACTCACTCATGGCTCGTTCGCTCTTTAGCATGTAACTCGTGATGTACATGATACAAGAATACGGGTCCAAAATAAACTGAAGATCCATGTTAGCCCGCCAAGTTGTCAAAATTTTAGGATTATATTGATTGATGTTTCTTTCTGATGGATGACGTTGTAGGATGATTTTTTCTGATTTTGCAACTTTTAATGCTTGTTCATATGCATCTGGGGAGACATCAGCTTTCTGTAACAAATTCTGCAAGGAAATGTCTTCAGGAATGTTTTTGTCATCCATGACTGATCTTACTTTGCTGAGCACCTCCTTCTGCTTCTTTTGAACATCGATCAGTTCTTCTTGATCAGGCCGGGCAATCACTGTCTCTTTGCTAGGCTGGTGGGGGAATTTGAATCTACATCCCCCTCCTTTTCGGCACGTAGCTGAATGGACGTGTCTTTGTAAAGAGAGGACCAAGTTCCTGAGGTCACTTTGTTCTTCATCCGGAATTGCACATGTTTGATGTTTGTTGATGAAGGGCGATGATGTCCTTGTCGCTGTTTACATTTAGTTTTGGAGCATTTTCATCCAAAGAATGGTATGGGCGTGGGGGGATCCTCTGGCTTGAAATTCTATACGAATCATGAAGTCCTGGAGTTCGCCGATAGGGTTGGCCTTGCCTCCGATGAACTCCTTGAAAAACACATTCAGTCGATGATTGAACTGGCGAGCTGCTGTTACCGGATTGTATCGTAGCCAACTACACTTCTCTTCCCATGGCATGTTCTTAATGTCTTCAGCAGTCAGTGTCTTTCCGTACTGATGAGCGATGCTCTGAATAACTTCTGGCCACTGCATGTCTGCAGCTGACAGGGTAAGGAACCAGGTTGGTATGCCGAGCTGTCTGACCATGGCCAGTAAGTCCAGTAAAACAGTGTTCCAGTAAGCTGGTGATCCCCGGATATTCCTCATGAATTTGAATGCCATGTCCGTTCGGAGCATAGCTTGAACATTGTCTGTATTCTTCATCAGACCAGCATTTATTGTCTTATTTTGGAAGGTATGACCTCGAGTTTGCCGCATAGAAATCTGAATAGAGTCTCTGACTTGTTTTGCTTCTACTGTATACTGGGCGGTCAATAAGTACTCTATATCCCTTGCAAATCTTCCATCCTGGTGCAGAAGTCTTTTATTGAAGTATTTTCGAGGTGTGATATTTGTACTTCGCTCCTGGAGTAAACCACCACGACCAAATGGGTATTTTGACGGGTTTGCCATCTCTTCGAACTTTTGATCAGTGAGAAATGCGCATGGTTTTTGGTGTTCTCCAGGCGCCACAGAATATGTGCACTCCCCGTCAGCTACGCGCTCATCTTGTAGCATGGTGTCGTACGGAAG
>NC_049980.1:31936121-31951394 GCF_000003815.2 Branchiostoma floridae | reverse complement strand
CAGGTCATACATACCCAATATTTACCATGAACTTGGGTACCAGTTGTGCAGTTTACTATTTTCTCTGTATCTTCATTTGTTGTGTAATTCTCAACCTTGAGCTCTCTAACAGTTGATCTATAGAGCAGCCGACAACAGGAGATACAAGCATATATTGGTCCCTCGGCAATTTTAGATAAGAAAGTTGAAGCGCACTTATCAATCGTCGCTTCTTCGCTTTGTTTTTTTCTTCTGCATCTGTTCATAATTGTCCTTGCAGTTTTACGGCGTTTCGCAGTAGTCTCTGCTGTCTCCTGTTCTCTTTGTCGCTTCATTCCAACCCTATTTAATGCTTGTCGTTTTGCTGTAGTCGCTGCTGACTCCTGTGCTCTGTGTCGTTTTTTATGACTCTTATCTGCTGCCCGTCGTTTTGCTGTAGACTCTTCTGACTCCTGTGCTCTGTGTCGTTTTTTATGACTCTTATCTGCTGCCCGTCGTTTTGCTGTAGACTCTTCTGACTCCTGTGCTCTGTGTCGCTTCATGCCGACCCTATTTGATGCACGACGTTTTTCTGTAGTCTCTTCTGACTCCTGTGCTCTGTGTCGCTTCATGCCGACCCTACTTGATGCACGGCGTTTTTCTGTAGTCTCTTCTGACTCCTGTGCTCTGTGTTGCTTCATGCCGACCCTATTTGACGCACGACGTTTTTCTGTAGTCTCTTCTGACTCCTGTGCTCTGTGTCGCTTCATGCCGACCCTATTTGATTCACGACGTTTCGCAGCAGTATTTGGTGTCTCTCCTTCTCTTTGCCTGCTATTGTACTGCGCAATTAATTTTCTTCTTTGCTCCACACTTTTGCGTTTGCTTCGAGCCATGATATTTATGGTATATTTCCTTTCTATACGGGGTAACTGATTTCAGTACCTCTGCTGACTGCTGGGACTTAGCACTGTTGTAGTCTAATGTTTCGGGTGTTGGTGTTAAAGGTCACAAGTCCGGCTCACAACTGCAATAAATCAGATTTGCGTGGGACAAGGCAGATGCTTTCCGTGGTGATATCCATAGTTCTTCAAAGAAATCTTGTTCAGGTAACTATTGTTGCACAGATATCTACAAATGCCCCCTCCTTCTTTATATTCAAGCCTACACAGTAAAACAGAGATTAGATTGAAGTCAGTAAAAGCATGTGTTCATTGGTTCTCATTTACATAAATTATGTAACTTGATCATCTCCTCCACCAAACAACAGACGTGCGTAATCTATGTTAAGAAAGAAGGCTTTTTATCGCATTTTCTGATAAGTTATGCAAATTAGTACCTCGTTTGCAAAATACATGTTCAATGATGTTCACCTGTACATAAATTTCAAGAAGTAAGAAGTTCCCAGCATTTACCACAATGAAATTATAGCATTTTCTCATTAATTATGCAAATTAGGTCTTCATTCTGCATAATATATATCTATCATTATTGTTCTATTTCTCAGTTACAAATGTCACATGTTGCAATGGTCCTATAATTGAACTGAGCATGTTTAGACAATTTTCTAATTAACTATGCAAATTAGATTTCGTTTGCATAATTGATATGCGATCATATGAGGCATCAATTAAGCTATCTACTTACTAAAAATCATGTCAATACGTCAACCCCTTCTTGGTTTATTCCATTTCAAAGTCTGACACTAAACCTGCCCTGCAATTCCAAACAAGCCGTTAGGGAGCCCAAACCTATACCACAATACTCACGGCATCAAGAGCTGTCTTATTAAGTCTTGTCTACCACTAAAATATCAAAGCCACAGCATGCCCAGAACTCGACATATCAAATCCGGAAGTTCCGCTGCAGTCCCGTAACAGGTCGCTAGGGGGCCCAAAAATCTAATCGTTTTCAAGTCTCATCAAGACCTACCAACATACCGAATATCAATACAATCCATCCAGGCGTTCTTGAGTTATGCTGGTATTCTACAATCATACTATTAGATAGATAGATACAAACGCTACCCAAAATGTAACCCTCTTGGCGAAGGTAATAATTAAGAGTCACAAATAAATGTTCCATGCCGGTTCTTCACAGGGAAAATTGGTGTAGAAAATTGTAAACAAAAAAATCTAAATAACTTATCTGACGGCATTAATTTGGCATCACTGTGGTAAATACATTGAATACGAGCGATCAGCCCTTAGAATATAAACTCTACTGACAAAAACGTCATATGTGCTTTAACTTCTATGAATGGAAGGGTATGGATCTTTTTCTCAATACACTGAGCGTAATGTTGAATACATACAGATTGTTGTATAATATCTAATATCACGCTTGGCCCACAAGACATAAGACATCACCTATCAAAACTTTATCCACAGGGCAATATCTATGCAATATTATCAGCAGTATCACCTAACTTTGTCACTTAGAAACCTTCATATGTATCTAGTGGAGTACTCATATATTTCAGAGTGACAGTTCAGGCTCGACTCAAAGGGTTGACAAGTAGATAGTTTTAAACACTTTGTACTTACCAGCTGGTCTTATCTTCAGTCCAAATAAACTCCTGCGCGAAAAAGGACCACCCTTGACATTCAAAGATTGCAACAAACTCCAAGAAGAAAAGGCATCAAAATCGTATTTAAAGCCAGAGAATTTTCCTGCAGTACGCAGTTGTAACAGTGTATGTTATCTGACCTGAAAGGTCATCTCCCAGATGCTACACGACCTCCTGTGACCTCCTGTACTAGAACAGGAAGTTGATGTCCTGCCGTTGGGATATGCCAGCTGCCGGCGCTTGCCGAGTTGAGAATTGACCTCAGTGACCTCTGGAATTCCATAAAGCTTCCTTACATATACACTGTACACCAGATTTTCGGAGCAGAAGAATTTTCCTGATTGTTCATATCGCATTATTTCCTCGAGATCATACCTTTGTCAAGTAATTTTGCCTCATCACATACATTGTGAATGATATACTTAATTATTTGGATTCATTATTTCTTGCCACATCACATGCTGGAAAAAAATTCAGAAAGGTTATGTAACATGTCACATTAATTATGCAAACTACGTCGTGATCTAAATCTTTCCCGTGTTCATGTTCCAACAGACATAAATTACATGTATTGCATTTATTGAAGTGGAGTTATGGATAACAATTGACTTATACAAATTCCTCATTGATTATGCAAATTAAGTCCTCATTTGCATAACATGCATATCATTATGAACATCTTTGCCCAAGCTACCTGCATGCCTAAAATGATGCCAATCCGTCGTTCCTTTCTGCAGTTATCCTCTTTGAAGTGTCTTGACAAAAATGCCCCTGCAGTTCCACAATTAAATGTTAGGGGGCTGAAACTTGCCCCAATATGTCATGGCACTAAAAGCTATCAACCACGTAAATGTCAAGACCATAGCATGTCTGAAACAAGAGATACATTGAAAAAACTGCTATTATAGAATATTCTCATTAATTATGCAAATTTACTCCTATTTTGCATAATTAGTATTTTATCGTGTACAACATTGTCTAAGGTACCTACATACCAAAAATCATGAAAATCCATTGTTCCCTTCTCGAGTTATCCTCTTCAGAAGTTTTTGACAAAAACGCCCCTGCTATCCCAAAACTAGACGCTAGGGGGCCAAAACTTATGTCATTTCTTCCTGAGCACAAGAGCTATCTAACACTCAAAAATCGTGACCACAGCATGTTCAGAACACCGAGATAGCAAAACCGGAAGTTGCGCTGCAGTACCAAGGGGAGCCGCTAGAGGGCCCAAAATCTAATCATTTCCAGCTTTCATCACACACTACCAACACACCAAGTATGAAAGCAATCCACCCAGCCGTTCTTGAGTTATCTTGTTTACACACACACACACACACAAACACACAGACAGACACACAAACGCAGGGTAAAATATAACCTCCATGACATTTCATGGAGGTAATAAGATAGTTGAACTTGTTTCAGACAAGGAGGGTTGGGTCCCTTGTATTCCCATTATTGCATATACCTGAGTCTTGACATAATACGTATTTCATTGTATTCACCTGTCCTCAAGCAACCTATATATCTCCAATATGAAGTCTCTACCATGAAGTGACCACAAAAGAACTATGTAATGTCTTTATTAATTATGCAAATATTAGGTATTAATTAGAATAACGCACATTTTGGTATATGCACCTGGCCAAGGGATATCTTCACCTCCAACATGACTGTTTTTTCTAGTATTTAGGAACTGATGCATTCACCCGTGTTTCTTAAGACTGGTACTTTACCAGTGTTTGTGTAGCATTTAGCAACAGCTATATCAACTTGCAACTTGCGCGTAGATAGTGTTTATAATGAGAAACTATTATTCACGTGTGTTTTTGTTAGTGCTTTAGAAATGTTTCCAGCACAAGAAAGAAAACACTGTGACAAATTGAAAACATATAGCTGACGTATTCCGTACCATAGACGGTGTTGATTTATACGTTCGCAGTAGTACTGGTTTTATGCCACCTCAGCTGCAAAAATTGTCTTTTTCATTTCAATGTCATGTTTGCACCGAACAATATAGTATCGACTTTCGAGGTATGACATCTTACGGTACGGTAATAAGGTGCCATATACGTTACTCCCCAGGTGCAGTATAGTACCAGGTAGCGCACCTGTAATATGTAGTAACCAGCTGCTCTTGGGGGGGGGGGGGGGGGCGAAAACGCTGATCGCCGTTGTGCGAAAATGCCGGGAAAGGAATATATACCGGGAAGCTTGTACGCGCCCCCAACAAGCTTCTCGGTATATATTCCTTTCCCGGCATTTACCCCCAAAATCAACGCGAATTTTTTTCAAATATAGAGTATCTCACTAAAGCTATGGCACGATGATGGCGTCGCTGCGACCGAGCTATTTGATGAAGCGCACAACGATTGTAAATATGTCATCGATGAAAAATGACCCTCTCTACGCTATCTGTAGTTCGTGGAATTGTATGCATCATCGCACCATTATATGTTTGAACATCGTCAACATTTCTGACTGCCCATATCTGACGGCTCACACATTAGCTAGCTTGGGTGGTGCCCTATGCTACCAAGGACGCTATACAAGGCGTATTTGATCCTGCGGTGTGTTTATATCAAGTTCTCAGTCCATCGAGTTCCCACCGTGAAACGTGTATTTCAGTCGGGCAGACGACACCTACGGAGAAGCATCTTCCACAATGTGGTGGTTTTCCCGATCCGTTGGCATCTTGGTTCTGTTGCCGGTTTGTTTTGGACGTCCTTCTGGAGAGCGGACGCTACTTCCCTCTACCAGTGAGTAGAAAGCATCCCTACACGTATGAATGAAGGAATGAAAAATTATTTACGTGTCTAACGCTTAATGGGCCCAGCCTGCATGGGCTTATAAAACTCGGGAATAGCGACACATACAAGATACACCATAAGAGAACAGAGGTACAACTAATAGGGACTTACACTGAAAACAAATTAGCAGGAATAAAGCAGAACCAGCTGCAGCCGGAATCACAATGTGAGACAATCGGGCGGGAATTCCAGATAATCCTTCTGTCCCCATCACACGACAAGGGATGAGCCGAAATACCGTCAGAATAACTATTATTTTTTTCTATTGCTGGGTATTTAAATTTGTTGTGCATTCTACACATTTTCACTGCATTCAAGATATTCTTTTGGCCACAATCTAGCAGGATTTGAAGTGGCTTGCATGCCTTTCGGTTCTCCATCGAATGAGATCAGAATGTGTCGAATAATGGTAATGGAATGCCGTAGAATGCGGTCAGACTGCAGTAAGAATTAACACTTTGAATGTCATTCGATATTTCTCAACTTCACATGCACCTCGAAAGTTTTGAGCAAGTCAAAAACTTTTGGGCCAGCCAAAAGAACGGGCACAAAGATCTGGAATGCAGTGAAAATTTCTTGAAATTTTGAATACACTACGAATTCCCAGGAATAGGAAAGAACTTTCATTCAGACGGCAGTCTGGCTCATTCTTGCCCTCGTGTAAAGGGGCCTTTAACAAAGATCATAGGTACGAAGTCATTGGGTAACAGAACAGACAATCATCGGACAGAGACATCAAATCATAGGTACAAATAAACCCATAATTATCAAACCAAGATTCACAGAGCAGAGATGTATGCAGTATGGGAGAACTGGAAACCAGATGACTCCACCGCCCACCTTAAAAAAAGGCTTGGGTCCGCAGGTTTTTCTGGGGCAACAGGAAATACAGCATTTTGAAGTAAGCCCCACGGGTTTTGCCTTCCGCGCACAATTTTGTGCACTGAATCGTATGGACCAGGTGTACGTGTTTGTGCCTGTTTCATCATGTCTCCTCCGCGTTGCCATGTTTTCGACAATTGTCAGATCATAATAACTTTATTGCACAACAATATTGTACATTGTATATAAAGTATGGCGTCCACCGGTACATAACTACGGTTCCATAATTATAAGGACATATATAGCCTATATATTGGAGTAATTTCTAGCGTCTTGACATTCTTTAATACATTTTCCCGTATATACCATGCAGGGGTTGTCACATGTCATTATGTACTAAAATCAATGTATATAAGATGATGTCCTTTTGTATAGTGAATTACGCGTATCAGAATATTTGGAACATACTATCAAAAAGTAATATTCAAATATCTCTACTGGTATACCGTGTTAAATACGAGTTTTTTTTTAATCGCTGTCCTATTCGTTTGATGCGCCAGTAACTGACATCTGCATGTTTTAAATCTGCGTTACTTTCATTTTACAGCCTGCCTAATATGAAAGTATACTCATGTACACCTTGTTTTTCAATATCGGAGTTGGCACATATTACAAGTATCTGCACGGTATGTTTTTTGCTGGTACATCAAATCAAAATTCAACCACCCAAGTCTTAATGCGCACACAATACCCTAGGGCGGTGCCCCGTCTCCCTTTGGCTTTGTGCTTGCCCAGTTTCTAGCACTTATGTCGGGCTTAATCACATACGAACCAGACAGGTTATCGGCGGAAAATGAGCACCAGACAACATCGGTACACGTAGTTTACCTCAGTAAGGTCGTCGGCAACACAAGCAATATTTAGCCCGAGCCAGGGTTGTAGAACTTGAATTATCAAAGGAAATTTTTGGGGCACTTTTCTGCGTAATAAGATGAAGCAACTCTATATATTCCATTCCATACCAACATTCAGTGAGCAAATATTTATTGCCACAGTGCACGTCGCGCTTGGATGTAGTGAAGTCTAATTTTTGTGGGTTACCATATTTAGGGAATCCTAGCTTGGCTTGATTTTGTTCCGTTTTGAATTAACTGCTCATAATGACATAATGATGTAAATGTGGGAATATAGTGCAGTAGATATCCATTCTTATACAGATTGCATCATCCAGAATATTTCCACTTTTATATTCTCACTCTAATATTGCTTAGGTTGCCTTTAACCCTCACGTCCGCATCGACATTCCAAAGCGCGGAAGTTGACGATGGCTGCCGTACTCTTTATACGGCGCGAAATTCAAAACACTTCGACTGTGCGCATACGTGCATGAAGAAAACAATACCGTGACATCAATTTCAAATGGGACATCAAATTCAACCACCCAAGTCCTAATGTTCACACAAAGGACCTTTCAGACGAGAAGCGGAATCAGCCGGAATGCCGTCAGAACGACTATTCCTTGTATATTCCTGGGTATTCGTAGTTCATTCTAGAAATTATCACTGTGTTTCAGATATTTCTGCCCAGTCTTGGGGCCGTCCCGAATGTTTTTGTCATGCTCAAAACTTTTGAGGAGCATTTGAAGTGTAAGATTATCGATTAACGACATTTAAAGTGTATTCTAACTGCAGTGTGACCGCATTCTAAGGCATTCCAACATTATTCGAAACATTCTGATCTCATTCGATGCAGAACGAAACGGCAAGTCACTTCAAATCCAGCCAGAATGTGGCCAAAAGTGCATCTGGAATGCAGTGAGAATGTCTATAATGCACTAAAGAAATACCCAGGAATACCAAGGAGTAGTTATTCTGACGGTATTTCGGCCCATTCCTTCTCGTGTGAAGGGGACCGGATATAAGGTCCATTTGGGTCCCCGCCCGAATGTGGCACGAAATTTACAAATTCTTCATGCCAGCTTTTTCTGCTTGATTCCTGCTAATTCGCTTTCAATGTGAAGGCCCTCTATGGGCGGCGCCCTATCTCCTTCTGCGCTTGCCCAGTGCATGGGGACAAGGCGCGTCCCTTTGAAAGAGAATAAGCAGCTGCTTTAGAGGAGGGCAGAACACAGAAAGTTAGATGGGGTCCACGTCAGTCTAAGTCCCACGACGTTCTAGCATACTAGTGTGTGTAGTATGGGATGGGAGTGGGCTTTTACTTATACATGTACAATCATTAGAGAGATCTCCTTTGATATATTTTCCTGTGTATACCATGCAGGGGTTGTCATGTACCATTATGTACAGTACTTCAATCTGCTATTCAAGTTCAAATAAATTATTGTATATAAGACGATAGCCTTTATATGGTGAATTTTTAGAACATACTATCAAAAAGTGACATTTGTCTTCAATTATCTCTACTAGTATACCGTGTTATTACGAGTTTGTTTTTTTAAACAGCTGTCTCTTATTTAATTGGTGCGTCTGTAACTGACATCTGTATGTTGTAGTTTCGTGTCACTTTGGGTTTACAGTCTGCCCAATATGAAAGTATACTCATATACACCTTGCATTTCAATTTCGGAGTTGGTAGATATTACAAGTATCTGCACGGTATATTTTTTGTTGGTGCATCAAATTAGAATTCAACCACCCAAGTCTTAATGCGCACACAATACCCTAGGGCGGTGCCCCGTCTCCCTTTGGCTTTGTGCTTGCCCAGTTTCTAGCACTTATGTCGGGCTTATTTACATAAAAACCGGACAGGTTATCGTCGGAAAATGAGCGCCCAGACATCATCGGCAGTTTGCCGCATTAAGATCGTCGTGATCCAACCCTCGCGTCCGTACCGACTCGGTATTCAAAATCGCGGAAGTTGACGATGGCAACCGTGTTCCGTGAAATTAAAAACACTTCGACTTTGTGCATGCGTGACGAAAACAATACAAAATAGAAAGCCTGACAAAATCGCCTGAAAACACGTCAAAAACGACCGGAGCCTCAGCTCTGCTTGGAGAGTACGACGCCTTCACTACGAGGACCGAGCGTTTAATCGACCGAGCCTAACAACACGAACCGAACGTTAACACACGACCCGAGCGTTAGACCACGACCAGACCGAATCTATCATGTTCCGATCGCAATATCTGGCTAGTCTCTACCAGACTCCACAGGTCGCTGGAAAACGTCTGGATATTGAACAAATAGGAGTAAGCCGACCAGAGGAGTACAGCTTGTGTGATAGCTGGATAGACTGCAAAAGGCTGACTGAAATCCCATGGCAACTTATGTGTCCTATTTGGCCAAATTCTTCTCTTTTTTCATCCAGCTGACACGTCTGCTTGGAGACTAATATCTGGCACGCAAATCGTGGTTCAGCCGCACAGAGCCTGACAATTCATGTAGAAACACAATACAGTAGAGCGCATATTTCACACTTATCTACATCTACGTAATACTGGGCAATGCCCCTCGCGGGACTTTGTGCCCAGGGGAGTGAGGATGCCCTAGCAAACCGGTGGTGGTGAGACAAAAATAGTGAAAAAAAAACGTTTCCATTCATTAGACAAAAATAACAGTGCTGTGCTGTACAAGTTGCTAGGGCATAGTTCGGTCTTACAGCTGGGTAGAGCTAGGGTAGCCATAATACTTGGCTACCCCGGCTTTGAACTGTTCTACGGAGGTGGTATGTATCAGATGTTCAGGCAGGCTATTCCACTCTATGACTGTCCGGGGGAAGTAACTTGCCCTGTATGTTTCGGTTTTGCATGTTAAGGTGTGGAAACGTTGGTTGTGACCTCTTGTAATGTTGTTGTTTTGTCATTGCTTCTAAAGGTGAAAGATCACTCTGTCAAATTAACGACATTTCAATCAACATCTATGACGTGTGTTGGATAATAAGATAACCTCAGATGACTATGGCAAACAAAGAGATGGCTTTTGTTGCAGTATTCATTCAAACCTTATTGTTGAATTGAAAAGGTTGTAAAATACGAAACATTAGTCCTTTTGTTGATGGCATTGCTGCCCCTACGGCCGGTGAGGTGAGATGAGGTGAGAGTCCTTTTGCCGAATAGTTACCTCCATGAAAAATGGAGGTATAGTTTTTGGTTGGTGTGTGTCTGTATGTGTGTGTGTGCGTCTGTCTGTCTGTCTGTCTTTCCGAATATTTGTGGTTAGCATAACTTTAGAACCTCTGAACGAATTGTAATGATATTTTGTATGTGGTTAGGAGTTGACAAATGTCAATGTCGATTTTGGGCTCCCTGGTGTGTGACCTTGGTACTGCAGCAGAACTTCGATTTTTTTTATCTTTTGACCCGGACATGCTATGATCTTGTTCTTGACTGAGTTTTCCCAGTGGGAATGTTATTCAAGTGATATAGGCATGTGATTTCTTGCTACATCTTACGTAGGCTACAGTGCGCCAAATAGCAGACAATCAAGAGACTGGATATGATTTGGAACGGTCAGACGTTTCTTCCTGGCAGCCTCTACTACATTTCGTCAGTGACACTGAGCAGATCCGTTCAAGATTTATACCGTAACTATGAATGAATATACAAAGGAGGTCACCTCCTTCATTAGCGTAATCCCATTTGAAAGTTAGTACCCGGTAGTGGATGCTATCTGAAACGTCTGACCGTTTAAAAAATCATATCCAGTTGCTTCAGTAACTGTCGATTACCTGGATGTCTAACCTTCATCGACGTACATCTACAATGACTTGTGTAGACTAGTATGTACAGGTTCAACTCCTCGCTTCTAACGACAGTGGTAAATGTAAGGATGATGACCCAAAGAAACTTAAGCGGGTCCTTCCATATTTCCTTCCAGACCCTACACAAGGTTACATACGGAGAGAAGACCACGCCTGTCTCGGCGGGCTGTACGACATTAGTTCCCATGGGAACACGAACCTGGCGACCTGTGCGCACCTCTGCACGGTGTCAGGATCGTGCGGGGCGTTTGTGCACGTGCCAGGCGACTCCGCCAGCTCATGTACGCTCAAACAAGCATGTCCGGCACCCGGCAACTTCCCAGGGGCTGATCTGTACTTCAAGAGGCGTGAGTTTCATGGCGTTTGTTGTGTCAACACTGCAGTTAACCCATACGAATTGTGTTTCATTTCTTGCCATTCAGTATTTACACACGTGTCATTTTTTTTTACTTCCATTCATGGCGATTCTTATTCTACTCGATAACAATCCATTCTTTTGATATTGATAACGATAAATTCTGATGTTGATAATCTATATGTTATTCTGATATTGATGATAAACTATTCTTCTGATACTGATAACAATCTATTCTCATTATACAAATAATAGTCTATAGTTCCGACATTGACAACATTCTTTTCATCTCATGTTAATAAGAATCGAATATAACTAAGTGTTCTTCTACTTTTAAGCTCACCCCTGGCCGTATAGCGACGACGAAGGTATGTCTAAATCTTTATGTTAGGATAGGGATTGCGATCCGTCTGACACCTTCTTCAGGGCAATTTTGACTGATTCACATTGTACTGCAGGGTACATGATGAAACTATTCACGGATGTATGATGTTCGTCTTTTCTTACTTTTTTTCATAGTTTGCAACGCCACCGCTACTCTGTCATTGACCAGCAGGGTGTCCGTGTTCACGTGAGTAGGCTGCTGGTATTTTTTTGTTTTTGTTTGGACAGACAATGACAATGTGGCACTGCACTCAAGTTTGTAACTTAAATTAACAGTTCCACATACACAGTACAGGCAGAAGGTAAAGGTAGTCTTTCCATTTACCTCCCTTAACGGAGCTAGGTACCCATTTTTACACCTGGGTGAAGTAAGGGAGGTCGTGTGAAGTGTCTTTCCCAAGGGCACAACATCGGGGCACGGCGGGGATCGAACTCGGGACCTATAGATTCCGAGCCGATACGCTCTACTAGTTACGTCACACACGACGCCACGCTGGTAGTTTACGATGGAGTAATCCTCGAGCAGATTTACCGGAGGCTTGGCAGTGTCAAAGGAGAAAAACAATATCCAGTTGGTCCGTTGGATCTTCTTGGAAATTAATTTTGAGGGCAATTTATGGCGAAATCAGCAGCTGAGACCCATACTATAGTGTTACTCCAAATTACTGTACCCAGTGGACCGAACTCAGCAGATGAACAACAGTGTAACCGGACCATGAAACGTAAGCTTTGTAATTGGATATGCAAAGAGAGTGTTGATTTTAGCAGTACACACATAGTACATACGTCGTCAATAGCATAGGGTGCTACCACATCAATTAAAATTTCTTTAATTTCATCACTTTTCGTAAATCAAAAGCGAAACCATGGAGATGATAGAAGCTGAATGTGGTTGAATATATAGCAACGGTGATCGTGGCTTTTCACAGCCGCACATGATGTTTCGCAAACACCTAGGCTGGTCACCGTCTTCCACGGGTCAGCTAGGGGTGTTTTTCGGACCCAGTCTGCTAAGCATAGCCATAGGTCTGTTTGTGCTGCCAGCTTTTCTTTCCAGCCGGGTGTTCGAGTTATCACCGCCCGGTGGAACAAAGTATTGGAGGCTAACTCCCTAAAACTTCCCCGGCGTGCACTATTAAATTTGGCGGGCGGGCAACACTCCTAGCACCGCAGCGATGGCAGCGAGCTCACGACGATATGGTTACCAGCCTTAGCGAACAGTATATGTATCCCTCTGTCTACTGTGGTCAGTTATTAAGGAAATGAAATGTTGTTTTTCAGTATCGTCTGTCCTCCCGGCTGTGCGTCTGTTGCAGGAACAATCTATGGTGACGGGATGTACAGCGCGGTAAGTACGAGATGTACGGCGCGTCATAAAACGACGCCATACACATATAATATACAGTTGGGGTGCACCATCTTTGGTCCGCCAAATTGAATTTACAAAAAGGCGAATCAGCACACAATCGCAAAATACATCAAAAATAGACTAACAACGTTTTTGGATTTAAAAAATAACTAGCAGTTTCAAGGGAAAATACGCTAGTTTTACTAGATATAGTGCTATGGTTCGCCATCTTGGATTTTGGCCGATGACGTCATTAAAACAAGCAGCTACTAGTATTTGAATATATCAACATGTTGAGTTCAACGTATCGTTTACACTAATAATTCTAATGTCCAAACATTACACATTAACCTACACCTACACGGTAATTGTCCAATGGTCTTAAACTATTTCTCCTACACGCTTTAGAACTCGTCCGTCTGTAAAGCGGCTGTTCATCACGGCTGGATCAGAGACGAGCTGGGAGGAGCCGTGACCGTCAGGAAGTACACTCCTAACCTGGACAGGACCACTTACACGACCACACGCAACGGGGTCACGGCGCTGTGGTGAGTTAAGCTCCTGTCATACACAAAATACTTGCAAATAAAGAGAGAGAGAGAGAGAGAGAGAGAGAGAGAGGGAGAGAGAGAAGGAAAGATGAGAGAGGGACGAGAGAGAGTGGGTGAAAGACAGCAGTGATATAATGGAGAGAGAGAGAAAGAGAGAGCAAACAATACCTCCGTCACAGATGTAAAATATTTACCGCATCTTGCATTATCATGACTTTGCCAACGGACATGCACGTAACCTGAGAGGAACCATAAAAAATGTGAATTTCGGCTTCAGATCAAAATAAGAAATATCCTGACAATGTTTTACTTGGTTTTCAAAGGTATAACGGACGTGACGGGACCTCGTTTTATTTTCTTCACGGTATGTTACAAAATACTGTTCTGTTCACCTTGCTGGTTTATTATGATCAAGTCTTTCGTTTTTATTGGGGAGAGGGGCAAGTAATCTCGCGTAGCACTGGGCAAAATGGGCGGGGCTAAAAGTGTGGCTATTTTCAAACACGGGATTTGAGAAATTATTTCTTTAACATATTTGATGTATGCATGACGAACATTGTCTTCATGTGGCTTGTGACCTGAGATGGTTGTTTGGGCCATGTGGTTGCCCGACAACGCTTGGCAGTAATAAGAAAGTATTAGGATATTTTACCCTAGACATGTGGCATGTGCACCACGTGTTCTCTACACTGACATTTACCATGTTTTCCGTTTGCAGGATGTGACTCAGTGATGACAGCGTCCAGCCGATCGCGGGAGTTTTACTCCAACAGCCCGTTCGACAAGAACAGCGAGTGTAAACTCCACATCATCGGCAATCCTGGCGGCATGATAGCCCCGAAGTTCAAGTTCAGCCTCTCGGACGAGGACGAGTTAGAGGTCAGTAACATGATTGTTGTTGTTCACCTTGAGTTGTAGTGCTGAGTGACATAGGGCAACAAGTTTCCTTTCTGTATTTGTAGCAGGGGTATACGTTTAAGGGGGTGGGGTTGCTAGCCCTTCCCCTTTAACGTGCTCGAGGCACCTTGTACAACACCGGGTCCTCATTTTACTTTCCTTCTGAAAGACGAACCCAAACCGAGATACCCTATCCAGGATTTGAACCAGGGTCTCTCAATTACCAACTAGTTGGAACCAGAGCTCGACTGTGAGGCTGCTACCAGTTGAGCTACGGAGACAGCCCCCCCCCCCCCCCCAATAGCTTAAAAAATCTATTCATTTTGTTTATCTATCAATCTTAGGTACTTATGGCTTTATTACTTTGGGTAGTCCAGGCACGAGGTTGCCTATGGCAGGTAAACAGAATACAAGATTTCTATCAGTGCTCTATCCCTCCTCAAGTTGAAATGACCCTTAATTAAGGAAATCAAGTAAGTCCTTATCGACGACTCGTACTCTTGGTATGATCTTCATATGAGACCCTATCGACTAGTTATGATCTTAATATGAGACTTCATCGACAAGTCATGACCTTTATATGAGACCTTATCGATGAATCAGGATGTTTATATGAGACCTTTCTTCCCTTTCTTTTGCTATAAGGTCAACTCTGGTCCGAACAAGGGGTACTTTGTGGGTAAATATACCAACACCGCCAGGTATTATTTCGGAATACCAGACGTTCACGAGGCGTTCTTTGATCTGACCACTGGATCTCAAGACACCGGGCAGTATCTATGGGTAACCTGGAATACCACGGACATCAAACGTATGTCATCCTTTTTATTGACCTGTCTGCCGGCCGTGAAAAAACG
>NC_049980.1:31903778-31935748 GCF_000003815.2 Branchiostoma floridae | reverse complement strand
CGGTCGTCGTCCATCGCTGACCGGGTTGGATATGGCATCGCTGACCGGCTGATGCCATATCCAAGCGATTCATAATTTTTCAGGGGTCTAACAAGAAGCAAAAACGTATGTAAAACAAAGCACTTTCAACTGCAAATGTGGTTCAACTCGGGTTTTCAGTATACTTTGAAGACCTGTCGCCATAGTACTGTGAAATTTGCACACAATATAATGTTTCACTGATTTCTGCAGCGCACTGTCCGTTCGGATGGCGTGCGTGGAGAGACTCCTGCTACTATTTCGGAAGGTCTGATGTTCCGTACGAAACAGCAGTTTCAGCTTGTCACAACATGGCAGGTCAGTTGAGTAACTTGAGAGCGGATATGCATTCTTTGCTTGTTCTGATATAGCAGGCTGAGATCTAGATCATACCCGGTTATATCATGTTGATAGGGGTACATTCCAGTCTGCTACACTTCTCGTGAGTCGTGAACGCTAGGGTGCCGATCATTTTGAGGGCTGTTCCTGTCCAATGTGTAAAGATCTTTAGTTCTGCAGCAGACAAGTTGGTACACAAAGTCCACAAGGGAAGATCATTGACACATCGCGTTTTCTGATTCTCCAGCTCACGTGGTTGAAATCAACAGCGAGGCTGAACAGGAGATTCTCCGCGTCATCACATCAGCCAAAGATGGAGACAAATACTGGGTCGGACTGCGCTTCTCTCAGGTGATTCTTAAACTTCATCTGGCGTTTTATAAATCGGAACTCTCTATCCGTTGTTCAATAGTTCATTTTACAGGCTGTATTAGAATTTGCTTGCTATCCTCAGTTGTGGATGCCAACAGAAGCAAGTGCGGAATTTCGTCGATTGCAGGCGTTCAGTGCGTGGACGTCCCGTTTTCTGAATGTACATGTAGCGCTAGTTCACCTTTATTCGTGGGGTAACCTATACCCGTTGTTTTTTACAACTTTGCATTTTGGGATATCTTCATTGCAATATTTTCCATGCATAAAAAATATTAAAATATTGCAATTTGAAACCGCCGTCTGTCGAGTTGATATACCTATTATATAGTAAATAGCCTATTTTAAAACAATGGATATACTTAGGTTACTCCGCGGATTAAGGTGAACTAGAGGTCCAAAAAAGAGCGGCTAGATTTGCTTCAAATGTCCCGAACTGTCCAAATTCTCAGTTAAGCGCCACTAAACTAGTCTCGGACCTGGGTTGGGATACACTCAAAAATAGAAGTACAGCCAACAGACTTACCATCCTCCAGAAATCTAGACAAAATCTCCTAGCCCTAACGGTGGATTACTACTTGCACCCGAACCCAAGGCAATCTAGACATAATCACCCAAACTTATATAAACCCATTAAGACTAATAAAGACTGTCACAAACAGATAATGTAAATTATTTCAATGAAGCCAAGGCCCTATCGGTAATGTTGGTTCCGTCTTTGAATGCTGTCTAATTTGATTCTTCTGTTGACGTTTCTCCATCCAGTCTAACTCCTGGTACAACTGGTGGAACCAAGTTCCGCTGGCCGCGCAGTCGTCCTGGTGGTCTGCAGGCACCGACAAAACGGCCGCGTTCGGCAGCGACACCTGTGTGATCATGGGCAGAACTGCAGGGTTCCAATGGACAACTCAGCACTGTGGTCTCGGGGCCAGGGTCGTTTGTGAAATAGAAGGTTTGTTGTTGAAAAGTGTTAAAAACGTTTCTTTTGGAAAGATGTATTTATGTTGAATATTTTCTTCGTTTTAGCCCTGAAAGGCATTATCTCCTTTTGCCGACTGACTGCGGCCTAATATATTGTTGTCATTTCACAACAGGACTGGTCTGTGGGACGATTTTCAGCATCAGCCGCACGGTTTACGCTGACGCCCGCCCCTGGGTGGAGCTGGATTTCGGTCGAGAGATCTACTTGGCTGCAATAGAGACCTCTGGCGACGTGACCACGAACTGCTACATCAAAGCGTACAGCCTGCAGACCAGTACTGACGGGGTGGTCTACAACGATCATGGAAACAGCTCTGAGCCGTGTACACGTGTTAAGGTAATCTTGATGACGACTGCTTGTATGGCCAAGCAAGAGTATAGTTGGGGTAGATTGTGTTAAACGATATACGTTACAAACACTACGCAAACGTCATTTGCGTACATGAATACATTTGCATACACTCTGTCTGCTATTATCCTATGCCATTCGTATGTCAGGGACTATGTGCATGTCGTATAAATGCATATTGCCAGGAACTATTAGTACCATTAGCACACTTGCATGTCATCTCATCTATCCCGCATTCTAACTATTTGACCGTTGGGGCACCACAGATGATCTGGTAAAGCAGTCTTCTCCACCCTTCTCAGCTTTCTCCTCTTCTTATAAGAACAGTATCATGTTTCACTTAGTGGAACATTATTCCATACCTAATGTGTGCCATTGATGGGTCGCCTGTTAGCCCCCTGAATAATTGATACCATTCCCATTGACTGTATACTACTACTTATTAACCATATGTATTCTTGGTGTATCGGGCAAACACTAATGCGACCAGCGTTTGTCCAGACAGCCATATAAAAGGCATAATAGATGGAGAAATTCTATATTTCCATTATTTTTCGTAATAGGACTTTTGCATAATCCATGAGAAGAGATAAAACAGCAAATCTACAAAGATCCTAAATATTTGGTGGAGTTACGAGCTCTCCGAACTCTTGTTTCAGGTGTACCAGGCGAACACTGACCCGGGAACAGTTGTCCGTACCTTCATACAGCCGCGCGTTTCCTCCCGGTACCTGCGAGTCCTCCCTGTGGCCTGGTTCGGTCGCCCGGCGCTGACTCTGGGGGTCCTGGGGTGTGAGAGCGCACTGATCGCCGCCAGGCGTGAGTAGCAGCATAGCTTTACTCTCATCTGAACGTAGTTCAATGACATTGACATTGACAATGACAATGACAATGACTTGGCATGCATTCATTCACTCCTTCATTCATTCATTCATTCATTCATTCATTCATTCATTCATGCATTCATTCATTCATTCATTCCTACATTCCTTCATTCCTTCATTCCTTCATTCATTCATTCATTCCTTTGAAGTCTTTCATTAATTCCTTTGAAGTCTTTCATTCATTCCTTTAAAGTCTTTCATTCATTTATTCATTACTTTTATCCATTCATCATTCATTCATTCATTCATTCATTTCTTTCATTCATTCATTCATTCATTCATTCATTCATTCATTCAATTTCAGACACGGGTACTGTTTTGGGAGTGTTCAACATGGGACCTGAGTTGTCTTTTCCCGCTGCCCGTCATCACTGCACCAAGTTCCACAGCAGAATGGCGTCCCCTAGCGAGCTCCGGGCCGCGTTTGAGGCCGGAGAGAGCATCTTTCGGCATGGGTGGCTGACTGACCAGACTCACAGATACATCCTCGAGCGCCTGTCCCCTGCTTCAAATTATCACTATACCGGCATCATCAACTGGGGTGTTCGACCCAGTTCATCTCTACGTCGTGTGTGGTGCATGCAGCCTATGTCAGAAAGTACGTGATACCAGCGGTGTTTATAAGAGGTTTCCTACACATTTTTCACATTCCATCCATGTTCCTGTTCCGTTCCGTTTGTACAATAAGAAAGGATATTTCCAGTATGTCACGATTTATATGTAGGTAGCTTTGGCAGAGATGTACATCCTAAAGTGCAAATTATGCAAACTGGCACTTAATTTGCATAATTGATAAGGGGAATCTATAATTGTAGTGTTTTCCATTATAGGACTCAAATACCTGTAATATTATGTAGTTTGTGGCTGGTGGTACATTAGCAAAAACAACTATGCAAATTCGACCCTAATTTGCATAATTAGTGTAAAAGTGTTATAATTCTTCTCAATGGTATATTATTGGACAATCAACATATGGTCCGGCATAAGTTATTTAAAGGTGTACATAACCAAGCATAGATTATGTAAATGTGGAACTAATTTGCATAATCGGACTATTTCATGGAGATATTAGGTCTACGAACTCTTGTTATGTCTGTTTGGCCTTGTGTGATGGGGTGTCTGTGTGGCGCAACGGCAAGAGCGTTGGAATCTGAATGAATAGGTCCCGAGTTCGATACTCACCATCCCCCTGCCCCTATGACGGTGGAGTGATGACTTCTTTCCTGTGCACACTGTTGTTAGTGAAATGGCAAGAAAATTTGTCAAACTGCAGGGCAACATAACAGCCCTTCGCCTGTGGAGCGCGGTAGCTTAGCTCCGGTCCCGTTTTGCCACACAGAACCTCCGTAACGCTACCGAATGGAATTGTAGTTAAGCGGCTTCTAATGTACTTTAATCACACACAGCCTCAAAACTTTCTGTATGTTAGTATGTGTGTGTAATTCCTTTCACCAAAAGGTTATGTTTTCGGTGTATTTGTCTATCTGGCTGCGTGTGTGTGTCTGTGAATATCATAACTCGAGAAGCCTTGGATAGATACTGATGATATTTGTTATCTGGGAAAGGGTCTGGAAAACTAAGCTCAATTTCGACAATGGGTCCCTTAGTGGCTCTCTAAGGTGCTTCAGGGGAACCTTCGGCGTTAGTATCTCATATTTTTTATTTTCCTGTGGTCGTGATTTTTGAGTTGTAGATAGCTTTTGGGGCAGAGAGTAGGTGACGCAAGTTTGGGCCCCCTAGTTTATGAGGGTAACATATTAGTCGACAACACTTGATAGATCATCGTGATTTTTGGTATGTTTTGTTGAAGGATTGGGATGCTCCACGCCACTGGTCGCCAGACAGCCGTGTGCCTGGGATGACGTCACACCTCACGAATGCGAGCTCCACGGGTGCTGCTGGGATCCGTACCCCGGGTATCCGGCTTGCTTCCGTAAAACAGGTCAGGAATATTTTACGAGTCTTTGATTCGAAGTTTTAAAGGCTAGTATATTTGCACCCTCTCACAGCCTGGTATCCAACACTGTCCTCGTGTTTCCTAAACCACATAATAACTCTGATTAGCTAGCGTCTGGTCAGGTGTGGGACAGCGGAAGGACGCAACTCAGGCCAGCACGCCTGGGCCTTTGCTTCATGGTACATTTTAGCGCAACCGAGCTAAGTATAGGTCACAACAAATACAAAACATATATGAAAAAGTATCAGATCTAATCTAGCGTAGAAGTTCGGATTCCTCTCGCTTCTTGGTAATGGTTAAAATGTAGGATTGTATGGGATTCGTAATAGTCGGTTTGTCAAAACGCATGAGGAGTATATTTTTCAGTGCTACTCATATGTCTAAAGTAAGGGAATCTACATTCTTTATAGTATGTTTCTATCCTTATCATGCAATTACTATCTATGACGAAGTGCACTTCATCTTCTACCGTGTTTTTGTGTTGTTACAACTCAGCTGGAACAAACATCGCACTCGGGAAGAGGACACGTCAGTCGACAACACTGGACGCGAACAGTCACTCCTGGCACGGCAACGACGGCGTCAGAACAACGGAGGGTTGCAACGAGGGCAACGGCACTTGCGTCAGAACAGATAACGTCACTAGTCCAGGTTTGTACTTTTGTCGTGTCGCCTCTTTTGCTTGACCAATTAGGTTATATAACCGTTCGAATATGTACATCGCAGTCTTATTCCACAGTTTTATCTTAACGATTTAGTCATATTGTCTTAACGGGATGACAAGACATAGGACAGGTACATGCGTCAGTACAGACATTGGCCAGCCTGAAATTTTTGTCGTCTTCTTGCGGACTGCTCGATGCCATATCCGAGCATTTCGTAACTTTTGCGGGGCTGACAAAAGGAAAGTGTATATAGATAGTTAATATTTCAATATCTATTGCCCACGTTTCCTCAACACTAGACCATTGGTGGTATGTGGACTTAGACCGACAGTGGGCCATCGACAGGGTGACTGTTGTCAAACCAGTCTCCGTCAACATCAACCCTTTCTTCATTCACATCGGCGATAACGGGCAGAGCGTGTCAGCCAACCCCCAATGCGGGCAGGACCACAGCATCGCCGCCAGCCAATCGGAACTGACCATTCCTTGCGGAGGCATGCGGGGTCGGTATGTGGGGATCCGTCTGACCCAGCTGGGAGAGCCGCGGCGGCTGGAGTTCAGCGAATTCGAGGTTTATCCCGTCTCAGACGAAGGTAATAAGCTCGTTCACACTTCCGAGTACGCATGTGCAGTGTTAGGAATTCAAGGTAATGTGTCAGAGGTGAAGGCACCTGACTTGTACACATATCTCGTCTGGACCATTGACAATGTCCAGACTTCTTATGTTTATGTCTTAGGGGCCGTCACCTTTGACATATTACTTTCTTGTCGCCGCGCATACGTACTCGAGCTTATGCTGGTAAATATTATTCCAAGATAACCATCTGAAATGTATAATTGCAGCAGATTTCAGATTGTAAACAATTACATGCCTTTATTCTGCAGCCAATATTGGCGGAATAAACGTGGCAGCCCTGTCCAGTGGTGGTCAGTGCGTGAACGCGTCACAAAACGGCACCACCTGTAGCGGCATCATCGACGGTCAGCTGACACCGAGACCAGGGCAGCTCGGCTGGCTGAGTTCGCAGGGCGTTGGCTCGTGGGTTCAGCTGAAGTTTGATGGGTACTACTTCATCAACCGGGCTAAGATCGCACAGTCTACATGGGTCACAGGTCAAATCAGGACAATCAGGCTGACGTTTGATGACGGGTCCTATGAAGACGTGAGTGCGGTACATAAGACCTTAAAATGACACGTTTATTGTAAATATTTGTTAGAGAAATAATTGAAGGTAACATGCCGGGGAGGGAGTATTGAATAGAACAATATAGCATGTGACTCTAAATTCTAACTTATTGGGTTCGACTCAGTGGAAGACGAAGGATTCCGGCCTTTTTGTTATGTTTGGTGTCTGTGACGTTAAACATAGATTAGTTTCTCTAGATCTCTTGCCTATTTTGGTGGCACGTCTGGTCCTTCTTGTCGCTTCAACTGACACACCATCCCACCCAGATTGTACGACTGGATCTGATTGCCAGTCTCAGTCCAATTCTATTTCAGCTAAGTTAAGGAATTTAATTCAATACTCTCGTAGGTCCTGTGTCGTTAGTCCATTGCGACTTACCCTGGCTCTTCTTAGCAAAGAATTATGATGGATGCTAGTTTCGTATCTACATCTTTCAAAGGAAGCTGATGATAATCATATATCATTGTGTCATATCATAATGTCACATGTTACCGACACTCTCTGTGTGAATGTGCGAACCACAGGTTGAACTCAGGCAGCGTGAAGGAAGCGACCAGTACGACGTGACCCAAGTTTACTACGACGAGTTT
The DNA here is from genome assembly GCF_000003815.2 of Branchiostoma floridae. Lineage (NCBI taxonomy): Eukaryota > Metazoa > Chordata > Leptocardii > Amphioxiformes > Branchiostomatidae > Branchiostoma > Branchiostoma floridae. Next base: position 31,928,409 of record NC_049980.1, on the reverse strand, counting down.
CTGTTCGACACGACCAAAACAGACTCTGTGAAGATGACTGTCCTCACCACGTATACAGCCTCCACTAGCGGCTTCATTGAGGCTCAGTTCATCACAGCTTATCCTGAAGGTGAGGGCGTTTCTTGAAAATAAAGATTCGGACAAGAGATTTTGAGAGTTTGAAACTAGGTCGCTGTTAGTATTTGTACGTTTATTACATTTTTAAGTCCTAAGATCCTTTCCCCTGCATGTCCTTTAGCACTTTGGGCTCCTGTACGCAGCGATTTTTTTGCTATCAGGCTTCCCAATATCCATACGTGATCCAAGAATTAAAGTTTTCTTTTAGTGACCTTTTCACCTGTGGGAGGTGTCACATTTCTTCGCCGATATTATCTTCATTTGCGATATGGTCTCGCCACGTAATTACTAAAATGTTTTAACCTCATCCAGACTGGAGGACTAAAATCGCCCGCGCCAACTTTGATGTCATATAACTACCAAATGACTTGTGCTAGGCCAACCAAACAATATAAGAAAATCCCATGAGTTTATCATTTTTCGTGTTGCCAAGGCAACGGCTTTCGGAAAGGCATATTTTACGAAATTCACTAATTTTGGTTTAAACAATGTGGTTTTAAGGTTTTTCTGCTAAACCACACTTGTTTTCATGTATCTTTGATACCTAATTTATTTAAAAGTAAAAGTTATAATTAGCTATTCATAATTTATGCTAATGTAATGACTTTATTGTTCATACTCCAAGATGGTGGTCTATATCATGATGAAAAGTATAATCAGGTTATTTTCCCTTTAATTTATCACTACTTGAATTTCATCACTTCTTACAAAAACATCCGTGCGAACGTTTAAGTCCGTTCTTATTGAATTTTGGGTTAGATGTTGAAAAAGATGTATGTAAGTCTGATGATTCAAGATGGCGGATCGACAGCTATAGTTAAAATACATATGACGTTATCTTATGACGTCATTTTGACATCAATGCGGTTGTTATTGACAACAGAAGCAAAAGAAGAGTTAAATATCAATGATAAACCCTTTACTGTTAACCTTGTTACATACCTTTAGTTATTGGGAGAATTTCCTATTTAGACCCTTTAAGCCAAAAATGAACCTAATGTCGCCATAATTATGTATATTACGTCATAAGAATACAAAGTGTTCATCGTGATTGAATGTATTTGCGTTTCAGAATTCGAATTGATACCAGCACTCGCCAGATTCCGACAACACATCGACAGGAGGTCAAGAATGCCGGTACTCGCAGAAGCGTCTAACTTGTCTCTTGCCGACTGCGCCATCAGGTGTTTGGAAGAACCCACGTTTTTCTGCCAGTCGTTTCAGTACAAGGCTGGTATAAGGCACTGCGAGATGTTTGGATGGGCGGCTCCTAAGGATGGGGTGGAACGACTGGTGGTGGATTCAAGCGTCTCGTATTTTGAGAGGAATTTCGAAAGTTAGTATTTGTGGAATTGCCATTATTTCTAATCGAATTTCAACTTATTCCTATCGTAAAGAAACTAAAACTTCTCTATACCTCCTCTTGCTAAACGCAGAGAATTATCGTCTATCATAACTTCTCTTCCAGTTCTAGGTACAATTTAATTCATAATGTCCGTCCTTCCCATTGTAAATATATTTTCTTATTTTCAGCTTATTTACTGATCGAATGGACTCCACGCATGACCTGCTCGTGTATGTACGCGAACAGTGCCTCACGTGTACCACAGATAGGCCCGTGTTTAGCGCATCATCCTCGATACCACTGGCTGCACACTGCAGAGGGAACTCTTAGAAACGGAGAAACTTCGCAGTGTCTCGAGCTTCTTCCCAACAACGCCATTGTCACGACGGACTGCTCACCGATCAGAGAATCTATATTCTTTGAAGTCAAAGAAGACGCCTTGAGCTGGAGGGTGTTGGGGAGAGAGGTATGCTTTGACAACATAGATGGAAGCATTGAGCTGGTGAACTGTTATGCTGGCCGAAAGGTTTTGAGGAAACTACCGTTACACGAGGTAACTGAGTTGCTGACGATGTCTACACCATGTGACGCCAGAGAAGGTAAATACGTGTGGCAGTTTCGGTACCATGCCTTGGTCAGGTCTGTATCCGCTTTTGACTGCTTGTCATATGAGCAGTTGGCAGTAATTTGGTTGGGATAGACTGATTTGTCTAGTCATCGTTGGATTCGTTGATAGTACGTTTAGGTACAGCATCGGGTGATTCAAAATAAATCAAACGATGATTTCATTGATTAAACATTATTTGCGCATTTCAGACCCGACAACAAATGTAACGGGGATCCTTTTAGCAGAAGTTGGACCTGGCACAGTGTCGGCACATTGGAACTTATCAGAGTACGCCTGTGAAACAAGGTAGGTCCATGGATACACACACCATCCGTAATGACTTGTACATGTCACAAGCACTGCCGTTACAAACAAATCACCAGAATTTGTCAGGTTTGCAATAGAGTAGTGACAACAAAGTTCTGTCATGTTGTACCCTCGATCAATGGGACTCGCAGCCGCCATATTGACTGCTGACGTCATGGGTCGACCTTCTTGAAGCCTACCAGTTGACCCATTTCGACCAATCATAGAATACCTTAGAAACACTGTATCAGAACTATGCTGTGCTCAAAACGATTGAGATGAAGGAGTTTTTAACAAGTGTCAATTGGTAGCTCTTTCATGTGTTATCCGCAGCACTGTGCTGGTTGCCCAGACAAACCTTAGAACCAGTTTGACGACGAGCTGGAATGTTTATTGGGACACGGATTTCCTCATGTTCACCAATCTTGGGCTGGAAGTCCCGTACCTGTTGGAGGTATACATCATGACACAAAGAAGCCACATCTACCTGTCCTACTCAAGAAGGATCATGCTTCGAGGTTGGAAGTTTTCATTGCGATCGTACTAAGAGCAATAGTTGCTTTCGTGTCGGTTATGTAAGACAATGTCGTCTTATGATGGCGATCTTAAGTCACGTACTTTTGTAGCAAACTCCATTTATATCACATTTGAAAATTACTACCATGCAGAAGTTTGTTTCATGCGGTAGTAATATTTAATCACATAAACTGACAAAATAGCAATATTTACTTTCGCAAAAATGGTACTGTTTTTGGTGTGTCTGTATCTTACGGTATTTTTTGGATAGCTTTGGTAATGATATGTGTACCTTCCAGGAAACGACGTGTGGATTCAGAATCTGACGGTATCCATGGTGACAGAAGAAAGCTTTTACGTCACCTGGAATGTCACTTCTTCTCTAGTCATGGGGTATCAGGTTACATATCATCTGATGGGCAGCGAGAATATCGGCGAGCTGTACGTGCATTATCCGGAAGTGCATTTGAGAGGGCTGCTGCCAGGGGTTGAATACAACGTGTCCGCAAGAGCCATCACTACAGCCTTTGAGGGTAGCGCCAGCAGTCTCCAACAATACACTGGTAGGTAAAGAAAACGTATGTCATGCGAGTGAAAAAAGACATAGTAGATATAGATTTTGAACATGTTGATGAAGGTTATTAGACAACCAGGGAAAATGATACACAAGATAACTCTCTAATAAAATTTTGTCATTACCCAAAACTTTGACCTCCCTGAACGTTCGTAGAATGTTTTTTTCCTCTCAAGTTTTCGCATGTGCGTAGTATTTTATCTCGTGTTTCTTATAGAATTATAATGTATATGCCGTCTTGTATGATATTGTCTTGCACCATTGTTATCTAATGTTATTTGTAGAGCTATGTAATCAGCTTGTGTTGCCTATAGGTCCGTGTAATGTACTGTTGCATTTTAAATAAATACACAAAATTTAAAAATTTAAACAAAGGCAACTCTCACTGATGAAAGGAAGTGGAAGCTACTTGAAAGGCATGACTGTTTCCAACATCTATCCAGTTACTTGAGAAACTGTTATCCTTCGTAGGTTTTGAAAAGTTCTGATTTAACCTTCTATTTATTGATATTTTTATGAAGGTTAGACATCCAGGTAAACAATATTCAAATACAATTCAATCTCTACAACCAGATAAAAAAAGGATATTTACTTCCGGACATTTCGAGTGACATCCATCACTCTTCTTCAGCGTCACTAGAATGAACTAGCAGAACAATTCAATACGAGTACAGCTAACTAGAAAAACTGGTTTAACCACTAAGTCGTTTTGATCACATGCAAAAGTCACTCAAATGTAAATCATGTTAGCATAGTTCCCTATGAATTGTTCTGCTAGTTCAGTCTAGTGACGCTGAAGAAGAGTGATGGATGTCACTGGAAACGTCCGTTGTTTTAACCACTTGTAGAGATTGAATTGTATTTGAATATTTATTGATACGTCCGTTGTTTTAACCACTTGTAGAGATTGAATTGTATTTGAATATTAATTGATATATTTAATTTTTCAAAAATATAAATAATTAAATAGTTACTGTTACATGGGAAATTGTGTTCTATGCAGTAGTCAATGCCAACTGAATAACCGATCGAGGATACATACAATGTGCGACTTAATTTGTTTGGACGTTTCAGGCTCAGACACTGGTCATTAGTCAAGTCGAGGCAAAGCTTCAGTCGTGTCTTATCAGCATTGTTTTTGTTATGATTTAAGGAAAAATGTGGTCGCTGGCCATGTAAGTACCTTCAAATAACGTTTTTTTTCCATTCTTGTAACAGTTGTGGACTCCCCACGTGATTTCCGTGCCGTGACCGTGACGGACCGTTCCGCTACTCTAGTCTGGACGGCGCCTGAAGGCGAGGTTGTGGCGTTCCTGCTGGAGCTCATACCGGTCCTTGCTCCATCAGAAGCAGCAAACACTTCCCTGAGCAACAGCCTAACAACAGCGGATCTAACAGGGCTAGCCCCGCTTCAGCCTTACGTCGCGAAGCTCTACGCCGTTGGTCACGCGGGCGTTAGTGGCGGTGTGTCTGCTCCGTGGATAACAGGTTAGAAACCTAAGGCCGCTGCAAGTACATTTATGGATGATATCTTATGTAGAATGCAAAAATAATGAGATAGCGTAAATAAAAACAAGCTGGCTATTTGTTAGAATAGACACCACTGTTTCGAGATAGAAAACGCTAGTTAAAATAATGTACCAGCCACTCTAAGACAATGTCCTGGAATGAAATGTTAGTAATTCTTGAAAATACATAGTGTAGATATTATACTTACAATATCATGAATATAGGCCTGTTTAGTAGTTTACCATACATTGCCTCCGTTATTATGCAAGTACTCTACACATAGCTTTGTATGTCTGACCTCAAAGAATCCCCAAATAGCTCAAGACACATTAACATAAATGTAAAATATTTAATGTACAATGTATTTTTCACCCGACACAGGAACAGCTACTGAGGAGCAAACACTGATATCTACGAGCGTTTCATCTACAGAATCTACCAGTAAGTTTGTCCAATGTTTTCTCTTTCTGCCCTCTCACTACAATCTTGACATTATCAAAAGGTTGCTAAACGAGCACTTTTTGTAAAGTCGTCTTTTAGGTGGGCAATCAGTTTGCATGTTGTTCTATAAGGCAAATATTGCCAGCGGGAACTCCATGACCTCATACCTTCTCCAACAATTCATTATTCTCTCAACAACAATGGAAAATAAGTGTGATGAAGTCAACCTTGATATACGTTACATTCTACACCTAATACAGGGGAAGATCTCTTAGTTCATTGCCTTGAAGTGGTCTAATGATCTTGCTCTGAACAATCCTGTTAAAGATATATGTAAATTATATATATAACATGACATAACCTGCCTCAATGTGAGAGAGCTAACAATTAAAAAATGCATTGCTAGATACTACTTCAGTACCCACCCGAGCTCGATCTACAACAGAGAACATGCCAGATACAACGGATGACATTTTGGAAGGTAAAACCGACTTGGTCTATATACATTCTTATCGTTATAAGTATTAACTCTTAGAGTTATAAGTTGAGTCAGAATTAAGACGATACAAACTTGATGACAGCAAAGTAATCCAAACGTTTCACCACCTTCCGTCCTTGCTCAAACTTTCTTTATCTATATAGCTGGTATAACCGCCCTTCGGCGTAGCACACCAGCTTCGCAAGCACGCCGCGCGGCAGCAGCTGGTTATATTACACTGAACGACCCGTCACATCTAAGTTTTGCGCATCTATCTGCAAGCGTTCTTTAAAAACTATCCAGAGAAGATGCCCCTACTGTACTTGGTGGCAACAAATTTTACTCTACGATAGTTCTGGAAGGGTACGAATTTTTGAGCACATCAATCCTGGTAACTCTGGTACTTGATGGCATTGCTGTTCGTCGTTCTTTTTGAGCTGGTCTTTATCTGTATCATATAATTTGCCGACAAAGTATAATGATGAATGCACTGACTTTCATCCCTACCCAGGCCAAGGAGGAAATCAAGAGAGTGATCTCGATACCGATGTGCTGAGTGAGGACGGCTTTGGAGGCTTTGCACCACTGTCGCCTTCTGAATCGTTGGAATCCGAAAACCCCGAGCAAGATTCTGACGTCGGCAGCAGTTCGAGTGATGATGCTGATGGTTGGTATACATGATTGATTGATAATGATTATAAAAAATGAAAACTTTATCTAACCAACACTAAAGACACCTACCAACATTTCGGCTGACATCGTTAGCCTTGTTTACAGAATGGACCCATCTTCTGCAGGTTCCGGGGAGTAACGTTGGAGACAAGTGACTGCAGCAACGGGTGCAAGATAACCTGTGTCGCCCCGCGTCTCTGGGTGTTTGTCTGATTGATTGTTACACTGATGATAAAGGCATGGGTAATTGAGGAAATTTCAAAGCTAGCGGAAATTATAATAGCACTTTCCAAAGAAAAGGAAGTTGGAAAGAAACTTTATCATGACCAAATAACTTATAATGAACTTCATCGAAATGCATCTATTTTAGAACAATATCATCCAGACAAGAGTTCTTCCGACGCATTTGTTGCCGACGACGTGGCTACGAGTCAGGTAATCGACAACTAGATAGCCTTCTTACTTGCATTTATTTAGTTATAATGAAATTTGTTTGTCTTTACCTACAACTTTGACCTCTGACCTCCCGTAGAATGTTATTTACTCTCAAGCTTCCGTATGTACGTAGTATTATATCGCATGTTTCTTTTAAACTCATTATGTATATACCGTCTTATGTGAAACTGTCCTGTACCATTCTTATGTAATGTTATTTGTAGACCCATGTAATCAGCTTGTGCTGACTATAGGTCTGTGTAATGTACCGTTGCACTGCAACTTTTGAATGAATAAATAAAAAAGCTTTGAATGAATAAATAAATCATCTTGTCAATAGAAAGTTTTAGAATGAAAAAAATCAACAGTTACATTTTTACCATGGCATAATCTATCAAGTTCGTACATGATTGTAATGTATCATATTGTGCCAATGTTTCTACGTATACGTGGAATTGAACAGTCCCGTGTTTAACGCATTTCCTGTTCCGTGGTTTTTAGACTTTTCCACCATTGATGGTCGAAGGTCTCGCCATCCCCGCCATTGATATCGTTGATGTCAATAACATCGCGGCAGCGGATCCAGTGGCACTTGTAGAAGCACTAGCAAGGACAATGCAGCCGGTAAGCATCACAAGTGGTTGTACCATTCTCGGATATCTGTTGTAAGTTACTTGTAACTGTAAAAACATATACGTGAATGAACAACCATTGATATCGTGGATGTCAATAACATCGCGGCAGCGGATCCAGTGGCACTTGTAGAAGCACTAGCAAGGGTAACTCAGCCGGTAAGCGTCAAGTTCACCACGAATGGCTCTATCAGTATTGATGATCAATAGTAACAAAATGAATGTGAAGAGCGTGCCTTCAACAAAATAATCGCCTAACTTGATAATTGGAAACAAACAACCATGACACACGTCAGGCTGATTCATGAGCAATATGTACGTTTGCCACAATAGGATTTGGACGACTATCCTGTTTTTACTGAGAGTGTCAACAGACCATTGACCAATAACGCGAGGACGTTGAGCTTCAATGTGAGTAAATGCCAGACTGTTTCCTGATCTGTGTTGTTTTTGGTGACATGCAGCATAACACTGTATTTTGTCAAGTTTGAATACGTAAGAACTTACCGGCCGATAACGTGTAACTAGCTTAAAAGTTGAAAGAGCCAAACAGCGTCTAAAGATAAGATTAATAAACTAGCGAGAGTATGTTCTTATCTGTTTGGTTTTGAAATTTTAAATCTATTGCACAGTCAACATTGCATTTTGTCGATCGAGCTTTTGAAGCTCGCATGGTGAAAAATATTATCATATACATGGAGTATATTACATCTACTGTGGAAATCCATTCAAATTGCTGACAAAATGCAATACAATTGGCTACACATTACCATCTGTTGAGAAAACGTATCCATGTGTATATATGCATATATGCACACACACACACACACACACACACACACACACACACACACACATATATATATATATATATGTGTGTGTTTATGTGCATCAGAGCTGCAAACGTGCCTTGGAAAGACTGAAGATAGCATCTGAGCGTTTGAGGACCACAAATGCTGTCAGCGTTCTTGCCCAGTTATGTGAATCTGTCATCAAAGCGTGTAAAGACAAGTCATTGGAAGAAAAGGTTCGTTTTTGTCGATCAATGGGTAGCTTTGAGGTCGTGTGGCATAACTGCACGATCCCGGGTTCGAATCCTGCCATACAAACGATTTTGTGTCCTTGGGAAAGACACTTTAAACTATTTTGCTTCAACCAGGTGTAAAATGGGTACCTCACTTCGGCTGGGTAGAGGCTGGGATAAAAGGCGGTGTGTGGAAGGAGAGGGTTGGGCCCTAAACACAATGGATAACAACCTCTTTGCCTACCCACGAGTAGCTACAATCCTTAGCGTTGGCGTTAACACTCGTCACTATAGGCTAGGCGACTATGGGAAGATATTTCAGTAAATCCGGGAAAGGTATGTTTCGCTGATGTATGTGTATAGAAAAGCAATTTTTCTTCGGTTGTTATAGAATAAGAACTTTATTGTGCGACAATTGTATATGAATATAGTTTTTCTCAATCCTACTATTTGCATCTAAAGCTTGCCTACCTCACTGTTCTGGACAACCTGAACGATGATCTTGCGAGAAAAGTAGTGGCGACGGACGACGTGAGGCGCATCACTACAGGTAAGATGATATCCTGGTCCAATATGCACTTTTTAAAGATTTAATCGGTTTTCTGTCCTGTATTGAAGAATGTACGTCATAATATTTTTTTTATGGTAGAGATCTGGCTTGTCCGTTTTTCCAGCAAAGCAAAAACCTTAGTATCCAGTCTTGTATACAGCCTTGTGCCCTAACCTGATTTAATTGTGATTCAGACATGTTACGATCCGTTGGACATGTCTTCCATGAAGCACTTGGTCAGGACGATTCTGCGACAAATGATTACGTTCTGTCACCTGAGGAGAGACAAGATTTAAGGCGGCGAAAGGAAGAAGAACGTGACCAAATGGTATAATCGATTTCCTATTCGTTTGCCGTAATGTTGCACCTTCCATCACGAGGAGTATGCCGTTTTCGTTTCCAGTGGACTTCCTCTTTTATGTATTTTGTAGAATAGTTGAAGATGAACTACCGCGATGAAAATTGCTAGTCATGATGTTCAACATTATCAATGTCTGATGTGGTCTACAGAAACGAGCCGTTGTCGCACGCGGACGGAGGACCCTGAACGTTATGGCGGACCGTCTGAGAAGAGAGTTGACGCCAGGTGGCCCAGCAATACGCATCGACACCGACAGCCTCTGTCTTCAAGTCCAGAAAATCCATGGAGAGGGTCTGACAGATGATCGATTAAACGACACAGGCGTGAACATTGCCTTTCCCTCTGCTGACAAACTGTTTAAAGGGTTTCAGCCCAGGTATATTCACGCTAAGGTGCGTGGAAACTTCTTCTGACATTGAACACTGAGCACGTCCCACACTTGTCTTGTGTGTATGGAGAACTTACTGCAATATGATAGGTAACAAATAGTATCATTATGTGTTTCCAAATACTTATATTTACTTTCTACCCCTTCCCTTGGGGAAGCCACCGTATACTGATGTTCAGAAGGGCAAAATATGACGACAACAAAGTGCCATGTGGTAGATATTGATGGAAGGCTTACAGTTTATAGACTTTCCCTCGTATTCGATAAGACATTGAACACTCTTGCAATCGTCTGTACTACGTAAACGATTTCCTTATATGTTCATATTGAATGCATCTTGCTTTGTCTCCAGCTCATCTGTTACCATGACAACCCTTTCACGTGGGGAAACAACTCACACATCATCAACTCTGGTGCCTACGACATCTCTCTGATACCATCGAGCTTTTCCCCCGGGGAAATAACAGACACAGAAGAGGATATCCTGATCACCATCGCCACTAATGGAGCGGACTCTTCCAGCGGACTGGTTCATGAAGTAGATTCCATCGGCAATGGGAGCGTGGTGCACCATGCGTTCAACATCTCAGACGTAGATGATGCTTTCGTCGTCCAAGTCACTGCGCTGAACAGGAGTTCCAAAATATCCGTGTTCGGCAGAGGAGGAGGCTTGGCCCATAGTAAAAACTGTGAAGTATGTTTGACCTGGCAAGACTGGAAACCGACTGCCTCCCATCATGGCGCTCCTGAGTCTAGGTCTGTCGTGTTTTTCGTGTCGGGAAAGAATCATACCGGAAAGTATTCTGTCGGAGTACAGGTTGCTGGTAAGAACAACCCCTACTTTGTACAACGTAATTCAAAATAAGCTGAGCTGGTAGATAGGTAAGATCAGCTGAAATTTGTCAAAGTGACCGACAGGATGGCAAAGCGAGTAGGAACAGGTCAGAGTGGAACACAGTGATCCATAAACGAGGGAGAATAGTGGCAGTTATATAATAGGTAATTACTATTACAGGCTTGAATGTACATGTACATATCTTTATGACATTCAAATTTTAACGTCTATCTAGGTATTGACGATGTCTACCAAGATGCAGTCGATGACGGCGTACTTCTTGTGGACCCTGCTGACCAGTCCGGCCTGAATGGAACCCAGTTCTACAGCCTGAAGGTGCTGCGTCTGAGCTGTCGTTATTGGGCGGAGGACACAGAGAGCTGGCTTCCCAACGGATGTAGAGTAAGATCTATTAACCATGGTTATTTGTGTCAGTTTCGTCGCTACTCCCACCTAATCCGGTCATGAGTTCGAATGCTTTTGTAATCTAGTAATTTGAACACGTGTGTGAGTTCTGCTGCACTTACCTATACTTCGTAACAGCTGCTGGGTAACTAGACATCCGCACTGGCTGTAACTGTCAAGTCGTGGCATAAAGGGTGTTCTGAAATAAAGGAAAGCAGGACACAAGTACTTGTGCGTCAGCAGGAAGACGTTTATTTCCTTACACTCATGTGAAGCTAACGACTGCTGAGCAATCGGGACCTCAGTTAACATGGCCTGAAGAATTCGTTAGAACTTGTTTAAAATTCGGGTCGGAGAAATTCTTAACTTTTCCATAACATCTATGTCGTCTCGACAGGTACATCCGACCTCCACAGTCACCGAGACTGTCTGCGCCTGTAATCACATGACAGCATTCGGGGCTGGCTTTGTCACCGCGCCAAACACGATTGACCTGACCACCGTGTTTGACAAGTTCTCGGACATAGGGAACAACGCAGGGGTCCTCGCCACCGTGCTGACGACTTTGACTCTGTACTTTGTCGTGGTCATGTTTTTAAGGAAATTTGACAAAGTCGGGACGAAGAAGGTAAGAAAACATTGTTGCCTCTTCTAAATGAGACAAATGATATACTTCTTGTAGTATTACAATTTCATCCAACAAATCTACAGTTTCTTAGTCACCTGAAACGAAAGGAAACAGCATGTAAAACACACATGGAAATATTAGTCAATCATCGAAGTAAAGTGATCTGATCCTCGAAGCCTGCTGTTGATGTACCCACGGGTGTAATCTATTGCAATAGTAGACGTGTGCTAACGGACGATTTTATCCTGCTAAATAGTTGTCTTTTCTTTGGCAGTTGATTGTCCATAGCCTACCAGACAACCGCTCCACGGACACATATTATTACAAGATGACAGTATACACCAGTCATGGCCGAGGATCTGGAACTAAGTCCAACGTGGCCTTCTCATTGTTTGGTGACAAAGGGAGTACTGGAGTTAGGGTGTTCAAGCAAGACCCGGGTGTAAGGATTCAGTAAATCCTTAAGTTGCTTCATTGAGCGTTACTTTGGCTGAACCTAGACCTAGGATTTATTTGTTGATTGACATACTTTGTTATTGACCACGCAGAATATGATAATTAAGCAATTCGTTAATAACAGCAAAACCCAATGACATCAGAGGACTGACATAAGTCCATAAGCTTTTTAAAACTAACCCGTTTTACAATCATCCATTTTAGACCTTTCAGGCTGGTGGCGTGGATATCTTCTTGATGGCTGTAGAAGAAAGTCTTGGTGATCTTCAAAGACTTCAGATCTGGCACGACAACCAGGGCGGCGACGACAGGGCCTGGAAGCTAGATAAAGTCATCGTAAGAGATCTGCAGTCAGGAGATACGTGAGTACTATAAGTCATGCAATCAGACAGAATGCCCATTAAACTATCGTAAGTTACCACTTGCATTCACAAATTCTAAACATTTGATGACCATATCGCATGTTTATATGTTAAGCATAAAACTATCCCATATCAAGTTAGTACAACTGAAAGCTGACTAAGTGACCACAAGCATTTAGGATCCTGTCTATAGTTACCACCTGTCCACATAGACCAGGTTGTATTGGTTTCTTGAATTGTATGTTTTTACTTACCATCTTTGTTTTGTCTTACAGAACCAGTTTTCTGTGTAGCCAGTGGCTCTCACTGGACCACGGGGACGGTAGAACGAACCGGATTCTTCCTGCTTCAACAGAACAAGATCTGTCGTCCTTTCACCTTTTCACTACAAAGGCAGCCGGCGATTTTAGAAATGAGCACATCTGGCTCTCCACCTTGTTCTGCCCCAGGGGAAGCCATTTCAGCAGGGTTCAACGTCTCTCCTGTGGACTGTGTATCATCTACACCACCATGATTGCCAACGCCATGTGGTACAGAACGGAAGACAGCTTGCACCAACCGACAGTGGTGAATCTTGGGATAGTTTCCTTCACCCTTCACGAGTTGTACGTCAGCACGATGACGTCATTGTATGTCCTCCCAGTAAACGTGCTCCTCATCCAGCTCTTCAAATGGTACAAAGAAAAGAAACAACCGACCAAGAATCCCGTGCATGTCGCAGAGAAAAGAAACATCAGGGCTTTGCTTTTGAAAACTCAATCGTCCTCCCAATTTCTTCCCCATGGATTTGTGTACGTGGCCTGGTCAGTCCTGGTCCTCATCTGCGGTGTATCGGCGTTTTTCACCATTCTCTACAGCCTGGAGTGGGGACCTGAGACGGCAAACGCATGGCTGAAGACATTCTTGATGTCCTTCGTGCAAGATGTCTTTGTAGTTGAGCCAGTCAAGGTAAGAGTTCCCTGATGTTCATGACTAATGTCATCACAACAATCATTTATTCCGAAAATAGCATCGTCAGGTTGGTAGAAAATATGAGTTTTCTTTAACAAATGAGTTTAAAATATGAGTTTTCCCTCTCACCTGCTGACTTTTCGATACATATCAGATATCGCCCTCAGAGCTTCTGACTGGAGTGCTTCTCGCCGCTCCATGTAGCCGATGAAGGTAATTTTTTTCGAGAGTCAACCCGGCACTGATGAACCGTGGCGAGGGACGATACAAACTTAGCGACCTTTGGAATTGTGTTCTCGCCGCAAAAGCGCCACCTACATCGACTCATATTGCGGCGATAAAAAGTACTCCAGTCAGAATCTCTAAGGAAGACTCCACATGCTCACCTATCATTCTTCTGCCCCCGCAGATACTGGCTGTCTCTGCCCTGGTGTCCTTTGTCTTCAAGAAATCCGCGGTGGTATCGACTCGGGATGACCACGTCAGACAACACGTTGACGTGGAGGATTCCAGTCCGTCAGAAGGCGGCCTGTTTGCCTGGATATCTCACCGTGCGACCATGAGAGGTTTGCAGCACTTTGTAGTATTGGAATCCGTGAGTGCCAAGTCCTGGCGGGACATAGTCTACTGATTGCCACTGAAGATATACGAACTATTTTTATATCTACCAATATGATAGATGTTGCAAATGATAAAGAACGGCTTCAGAACTGCCTGCTTGTTGAGAAGCTGCCATAACGACCAATTACGCCATCACCATTTACAAAAATGATTACTTGATAAGGGTTCAATCTTGTAAAGTGATATATTTTATGTAAATGTACTTTCAAATCAATTATAAAGTGAATGTGAAAATTGATGGCTCTGGCGAAAATCCATGTATATTTCTCCTTTTCACCAGTGGCTAAACAGCAATTGCAGAAAGTTCTCTGGAAACATCACCAAGCGGATAAATCTTCGAGAGAGCAGAAGAAAAGAGAAGAGACAAGAAAGAGCACAGACAATGTGATACAAGAGGTTATCAGTTTCTTCCTGTTCGTGGTGATTCTGCTATTTGTGGCCAATGGCGGTACAAACGTCTACTCTCACCACGCGTACAACACGATAGGGGGCCTCTTTCAAACGGATTTTGATCAGGTTTGATTCCCTTTTAAAAGCTTTTTAAGCAATAAAATATTGTTTATGCAATGCCTTAACATGTATTTGCACGAGTCACATACACTAACATCATACAGAGGATCCCCTGCTAGCTGCATTAGTCACTAGTTCCTGGTACTTCTGCGATTTCTTTTCATGTGCCTCTTCTATTCTGTCCTCCCAGGAGACTGATCGTTCCGACAGCATCTGAGTTAGTTCCACATTACCCTTCCTCTTTCGACCCCCGGGCTTACTGCCCGAGCCGTCCGGTTTTCTTCCTCCCGCTGTCTTAAACATCTTTATAGATCTTTTTTTTTTCTTCCCCTTGGACCAGCTTTGCCCCAGCTCTGACTGCCTTCCCCAAACCCTCTCCTTCCCTGGGTATATTACCCCGAAAATATCTTTGTGTTTCAGCCTGCTTCTCACTGCCCACTTTCTCTCTGCCTTATCCCTGCCTGGCTGACCTTTTCATCTCTACTCGCTTAAGGCAGTACTTGAGGCCTTGCGTTCGCTACTTTAAGCTTGTCCTCCATTGATAGTAGTTTTGCCGACTTGCTGCGCAGGCTAATGCTTGACATCCCTGGTGACCCACCCACTGTAACCTCCTTTAATAGGTGTCTTTGCAAATGTTTTTCGGACGTAAAAGTTCACCTCTGCATTCACAGATCCAAACGGCGGATGACTATTGGTCGTGGGCGCGCGATGTCCTTGTTCCGGGTCTATTCCAGGAACGACATTACAACGGTGATAAACTCGGTTGGAGACGGAAGCGTTTCATCAGTGACACCGCTTCTTACAGGATCGGAGCTGCACGCTTCAAGCAGATACGAGTAAAACGCCGTAAGACTTTATGTCCTATGTTCTTCTAAATAGGATAGAACATGATAAAGGTATGATGGATGCATGGGATTTTCAGTCCATCAGTACAAAATTAATATACATCTTTTTTTAATAAGCTGCGTTGTTTCTCTAAAACAAAAGTTGAGAAACCAAAGCTGACCATTGAAACAGACACAAAACACAACAACTACAAAGTCCTCATTTTTCATATAGGAGGATCCATGGTAGTCATGCAGCTCATCCCATGCTGTCTTGCTTGCTTCAAGCGTAGATAAGTGAATACATGTTGTTTCTTCCATCTACTCCAAAGGATCCTGTGGCTTTCACCAGCGCTACACCAGCCTGTTCTTGAACCAGGAATGCAACAGCGGGAACTCCTTCTCAGACGGGGAAACGCGAGACTTTTTGCCCGGATGGAGACTCCTCTCCTCCTCCAATTTGTCCGAAGATGTCCCTGAGCAATCCCCCTGGACCTACCAGATCCCCGACTCTGGTGGCGAGCTACCCGTGATGGCAGACATTGCCACGTACGGCTCGGGAGGTTATGTTGCCGGAGTAGGCAGGAACAAAGATGCCGCCCTCGCTGACATCGCTGACCTGAAGGAAGCCGACTGGATTGACCGCTATACACGCGCTGTCGTCGTGGAGTTCACAGTTTATAACGCCAACATCAACTTCTTCAGCACGATGTCGTACACGGTGGAGTTCCTCAACATGGGAGGGGCGGTGTCGTCACGCTCTATCCGGACCTACCGCTTTCATCGGTTCGTGGGCCCAGCTGGGTATATAATCCTGGCTCTGCACATCCTTTACGTGGCGTGTTTCCTGTACATGCTATACAGGGAAGCAAAAATGATGAAGGAACAGGGGAAAATGTACTACCAACAACCGTGGAACCTTCTGGAGATTGTCAACATCCTGGTTTCTTTCAGCGCATTTATCGTGTTTGCCGTCGACTACATTACATCGAGGAGAACTCTGGACAAGCTATTTTATCACCATGGTAACAACCTCTATGATTGATTTGCTTCGAAGATTTATCATATGGCATCAAACATCTAGGTGAACGACGTGAGACAGAATTAAAAAAATCCATATCAATAGTTCATCAGGTTGGCAAAATACAGTAATTGAACATAGTCTTCTTTTGTTTACAACCCTCTTTTATTCCTCTGCAGATGTTTACAACTTTACTTATCATCGATAAAAACTGTTCATTATGCACCGATGAAGACGACATCTGGTTAAAACGTCTGCATAAGAATAAAAGAGGGTTGTGTAAAGAAGACTGTTCAGCTTGTAGAAACGTTAACTAAAAGTAGTTATAGTTGACTAAAAGTATAGTACATTTCATGATGCCATTCTTTTTTCTTACTCCTTAATTTAGACTCGTCGAAGTTCATCAGCTTCGATCTTGCTTCCTTCTGGAACCAGGCGTTTGTTTGGACAGTGGCCACCGTCGCCTTCATCAACATCTTAAAGTTTCTTCGCCTCCTTCGCTTCAACCCGCTCATGTCTGTCTTCATGACGTCACTGCGGCGCATGTTACCAGAGGTTGCTGCCTTTGCCTTCTATTTCACCCTCCTGTTTATGTCATTCGTGCAGCTGGGACACTTGGTGTTCGGACTGAAAATACAGGTGTGGCCGGTTTATTGTTTCTGGTTTCTTTGGAAGATTATTTTCTATCATCAGTGACACTGGCCACATGTCTTAATCCCTTACCAATCTATAAAATGCTCTAACGTCAGTACATTTGTACCAGAATAAGGGCAGGATGTCCTAGGGTTAACTTAGAAATCCATATCATTTTCCTGTACGAAGCATTATGACAAAAAACAAATAGATAAAAAAGCTGCATGAAGCACATAGATGAAAGTGGAACAATGTCATCAGTATTTGAAATAAGGTAACCTTTGCTTTGATCAATGGAGGACGGTCGCAAGACGCTTGATGTGTGAAATGCGTTTTATAGGAATACTCAACGATTGCCGCATCAGGAAAGAGTCTCTTCGTCTGTGCACTGGGGACTTTCAATTTTGATGAAATCCTAAGCACCAGTAGAATTATCGGGCCCATGTTCCTGTACGCCTACCTGTGCATCGTCTTCATCATCATCATCAACATCCTGGTGGCCATCATCAATGACGCACTTGTGGTCATGAGAGGGTTCACGCCGCCTCCGGAACATAGGGAGATTCTGGACGAGTTGTGGAGGAGGCTTGCTAACTTCATTGGCCTGGCAAACTCTGCAGGTCGGGGTAAGATGACTTATTTATAACTTTGGGATCATTTAAGATTGCGGCAAATTTCATTCTGTTTTCCACATGCACAGAAAAAAAAGAAAGTCACTCCCCTCTTAACATCATAGAGCACACACTTAACAGAAAAACGTAAGCCATTTCGGCTTCTACTGTTTCAAAACAAGTTCACTCAAGCACGTTAAAATCTTAAGTCGGCATTAAGACTAGATTAGTCAAATGTTACATTGTTTGTCATTGTCTGTTAGTCTTTTTACTGTTACTTGTAAGCAGCCTTCGGCAAGAATTTGAAATAAACCTTGATAACCTAGCACAGCACCAAGGTGGCAAAGACGCTTATCCTTGTTTATTTTATTTTTGCTTATCCTTGTGTGTCCATATCATAAAATGCACATTTGTGCGAAATAAAATCGGTAGCACTATCTATGATTCCTACTTGTGATGTAATTGTGTAGGTGTTTATTTTACTCCCCCTCACGCGATGACAATGTTTTATAGAGGATGACATGCTGGCATCGGAAAGACTGGATGATCGTTTGACTCGACTGGACCTTCTAACACGGGCCATGAAGGAGAGACAAGTCGCAGAGAATGTGATGCGAAAGTTCTATCATGGTTTACATAAGAAATGATGTAGTCATTGGTAGAATGATGCAGAAGTTGTAGAAATAATGACATATGCAAGACTGATATTACAGGACGTCGTATCAATTATATGTGCTGAATTTAGTGTTTGTTACAGACAAAGGTCGTTTTTGTCACGACAGAACAAGATTTATTCAGACTTATGTTTGTTCGTGTTACGGAGCTGACGCCTAGAATATTTGATTATGTTGTTATATATTTCATGTGATAGACTATATAATGTAAGGTTATGAATTATAGACATGTATATCATGCACTGTTAACGAGGTTCAATATTGTTAAAAATTTAAGCTCGAAACTATTTAGAGAGACGCGACTTGAAGTTTGTGAATTTGGTGTCAGTTGTTTGTGTAAAGTTCTAAATGCTAGTACATGAAGATTTAATGTATAGTTATTTTATTACTGTAGCGTGCAATAAGATCACAACTTGTACATAACGGCCTTTAGACTGCATGAATAGATCGGTAACAAACGTTTACGGCTAATAATTCTTACGACCCGAAATTGTACCGAAAGTCAGTTAACTCCATAAGAACATAGTACATGCCATAAACATAGACGGCATTGCAATGTATAAATATAACTAGAGTTCCACGACCCCATACCTTCGCCAAATGATCCTAACCTTTACAACTGCTGTATTAATTGTTTGTCATTAATTACTAGTATGCTAATAAGGTTCTTCATTTGCATAAATGATATTACTTGATCATCTCCACTAAACAACAGACATACACAATCTATGTTAAGAAAGAAGGCCTTTATCGTACTTTCTGATAATTCATGCAAATGAGGACGTCATTTGCATAATTGATATTCAACGATGTTCACCTGTACATAACTTCCAAATGCTACAAGTACGAACTTCCTGTCATTTACCACAATGACATTATAGCATTTTCTCATTAATTATGCAAATTAGGTCTTAATTTTGCATAATATCTATCTATCAGTATTCTTCTCCTTTTCAGTTACAAATGTCTAATATTGCAATGATCCTATACTGGAACTGAGCGTGTTTACACGATTTCCTAATTAATTGTGCAAATTAGATACCAATTTGCATAATTGATATTAATTATATGAAGCATTGCTTAAGCTATCTACGTACCAAAAATCATAACAACTTTCAATCCCTTCTTCAGTTATTCCCTTTCAAAGTCTGACACTAAACCTGCCCTGCAGTTCCAAAACAAGCCGCTAAGGGGATCCAAACTTACCCCACTTGCTCTTGGCATCAAGAGCTGTCTACCACTCAAAAATCATAGCATGTTCAGAACTCGAAATATCAAACCAGGAAGTTCCGCTGCAGTACCGTAAAAGGCTGCTAGGAGGCCCAAAATCTAGTCGTTTCCAGGTCTACTCACATACCGAATATCAAAACACTCCATCCAGGTGTTCTTGAGTTATGCTGGTCTTCTACATACATATATACATACATACATACATACATACATACATACATACATACATACATACATACATACATACACACGCTACACAAAACATAACCTTCTTGGCGAAGGTAATTAAGATTCTAAAACAACAATCCTGACTCGGAGACCACACTTCCTTGCAACAAGTCTTAAGACGACAGCGCGCGGGGCAGGCAATAATACGCATATGACGTAAACTCAAACAAAAGCAAGTTCTCGGGTTTCGTGAACAAACATCTACAGCCAATCAACGCAGCTTGAATAGGTCACGTGCCTGCACTAGTTGAACAATGGTTATATCAAAGGTCACCCTCGGAGTAGTTACCTGCGTCAAGGAGGAAGTAGAACGAAAAGAGGCGTGTTAACGTCTGGACACTTCTGGAATTTTGCTGTCCACAAGTGCGGAAAATCGTCTTGAGGTAAGGATATTTTGCTCGCTGTTCAAGTATACGTACAGCGGCTGACGGTCAGAAGTCTATATCATAACAACCCATATCTTTGTTTTGAGTCCCGGAAGTCAAGGGAAAAGTGGGCTTCTGATTATACCTACCTGTGAGTAGTTACCTTTTGTAGTTGTTTAAATGTCTCTGTCATTATATAGTTACAGTATCAGCATTGCCCATTACCAAAATTGTGGATTACCAAAAATAGTTAAAATTCATACAATGTTAATCACACACTTGTCCCTTCACAAATGATTTTTACAATGGAGATATTTTTACATTCATACAATCGACGTATGTGTGCCAAGTACTACTCGTCTCCATTGTTATCTCATCGAGTTTGTCAGGTTTTGAAGAATGCCCCTGATACCCCTGTCACATTATCCACGATCTTCGGGCGTATCAATGGAAGATCGGCCATATTTAAGATCGACAGAGGGTTGCGCGTATTTTTTTCACATGAAAACCGCCCCTGTCACATATAAGCCATACTTTGTACCTTGTACAATTGCTGTGCAATAAAGTTATTATTATAAGCGAGGCTCGGGCGATTGCCGCAGAATCGTCTTCCGATCGATGTTCGCCAAATGCGACAGGGGTATGAGTAAAATTCTCTCACGGGGATGCCCTAACATCGGCTCCCGGTCCATCCGCCTTGCCGTGGTGTGAGAGCCCGAATGTACCAATCTCCCAGTCCCGGGGTAGGTGCCACATTCCTACTCTGTAACCTCGAATGAGGGGGTGGAGCTTGGGTAGTCGCTAAAGGATGGACCTGCAAGCACCCCAACCCAAACCAGCACGTCTCCATCTCCATGGTGCCGCTGGAGAAGGCGGGTGCCCAAAGTGCGTGGGTCCCAGGCCGCATCCTGCGATCCACCTTAAACAAATTCACGCAAAGGCTTTCATGCCAGAACTATGAGTAAAATTCCCTCATGGATCGCCGACATTTTACGCAGAAATTGACTTTTCATTAGTGTACAATGTCATAGTAACTAGTAAGCTACTCCAAGAAAACACGTCCATTTAGAGCTCGCCAACACGTCGGCCGAGCTAAATTCTTGATTTGTAAAGCCCGTTTGAAGACAGTCTTTTCCGTAACAACAAAGCTGAATCTTACAACACACTGCCACACATGCACGATTATCCCTAGAATGAGTTTGCTATCGCACTCTTAAGTGTAATAAAATGCCTTAAATTGTTCTTTTTACTTCCCTCATTAGATTGACGCCTTAACAGGAAACGCAGCACAAACGTTTGCCTTCCTTGGAAAGAGACGGAGGACGCTACCAACTTCCAACCACCTTTGACTAGTTGCTACAGTATCCCCAAGCCGATCTACCGGTGGCAAGGCAGTTTCCGACCAGTATCCAATAGGCCACCGGAGGTGTGCCCTCACTCAAACAGGAAGGAGATTTCTTTTTAAAACTGCTGTCGTTGCCCCTCCTTGTTGCCCAATCAAACTGTGTTTGCTAAATAGTTGCTAATTACTAGTACCCTCCGTCGGTTTCGATTGATCAAACGACCTGAAGAGCCTGCAACAGACTTGATATGTAGCCCCTAAACACCACGACGCATAGCCTCCATCAGGCCTTCCTACGGGTGCACGGAGATAGCAGAATTCGGAAAAAAATTGGGAAGGAATTGCCAGGGGAGTCAGTCCACGCTTAGGTTCATGTTCCCCCTCATGCGCGGCCGGTCAACTCCTCTGGTAGCAAAACTGACCCCTGGCAAATCAAATTCTCTTTAATAGCCAGCGTAGACGGTCTGGTAGAGATTAATGGCGCCGACGAAGGACGAAAACTTCAAAGGGAAGTACCGGTTCGTTCGGCGGGATGGGAAGCTGCTGCATGGGGAGGAGGCGGAGGAGGAGAGTGCGAACGTCTTCGCAGAAGAGGTGATGAAAGAGATAAAGCACAAGCAAAGGGAGAAGGACAGACTGCTGCGTCTAAAACATCCAGCCTTAAGCAAAGAAACTCCTCATGATGTGTCTCAGGACACAGACGGTGCCTTTGCAAGGCGAGCTACAAGGAACTCATCAACAGAAGACAGCGGAGAAGAGAGGAAAACATCCAAGAAGCTTAACACCAGCGCACGTGCCGTCAGAAAGCGAGTTCTAAGTGTGAAGAAAAGTGGCGCTTCCACCGAGGTCGACGACCAGGCCAAAGCGTACGCCACAGGTCTTAACGTCGCAGCGCTGACGGCTGACGCAGACCTGACGTCGCTGACGTTATCGCCACAAGCGACAGCTGCGGCCACCGGGCTGGAAGCAAACGTTCTAACGGCACAAGCTTCTGGAGACACCGTGGAAGTCGACGTGCAGGCCAAAGCTGAGGCAAAAGGGGCGGAAGTCGTCGCAGGAAATGTTGACGTGAGGGCGGTAGATGAACATGTTTTCGTCGGGGCCGAAGCTGTGGTGACTGGGGCGGATGTAAAGGTTGGCAACGCCAGCGTTGCCGGAGTCAAGGTCGAAAAAAGAGCCGGTGTGACATTTGAAGGAAAGGCTCTAGAGGTTAAAGCGTTTAACGTAGATGCAGCAGGTGTGAGGGTGGAGGAAGATGTAGGGGTACACATGGGCGTGAAGGCTGTAGAGTTGTCCGCGTTCAACGCACGAGTCAGTGGAACAGAAAACAGTGTAGAAGCAAGAGCTGGTGTCGAGCTTGCCTTGCTGAAAGCCGGAGGGTTCAACCAAGAGAGCGATACAGAAAACCACGGACACGTGTTGGATTTGACACTTTTGGACTTGCGCGTGCCAGGTAAAGGGGGAGGGGGAGCGGCGACCGTAAGGGCAGGAGGGGGTGCCGGTAGTTCCGACAACAGCGAGACCGACAAGGGAAGTTCTTCCGATAGAACACGCAAAAATAGGAGCAACATCAAATGAAATAGAAGGGTCATTGACACTAGGGGGCAGCGGGGGCGATGGTACAGGATTGGCTGCTGCTGGGAGGGGTGTGGAGGGAAATATTGGATATCTTAACGTTCATGAGAACGACAAGAAGGTTTCTCTGGCAGGTTCTGGAAACACCGAAATAGGTGGAAGTGAAACTACTGGCACAGGAGTGAAGTCGAGAGAGCGACAAATTTGTAATGCGAAGGAAGATAGGTTGGGAAACGGTAAATCCAACCCGAAAGCAGGTGATGTTAAACGTAGGCTAGCCGTCCCTGAGGACAAAGTAACACCTCGAGCAATACATGTCATTCCTACTACAGACACTGATGAAGCTGGCCCTGACGGAAACAAAACCAGTGGGCACAACAATCGCACACGTATGAGTAAAATCGACGGACGGCCACGGAAGGATTGTATAGGTAGGACTCCGACTCTCCGGCACATTGGGGCCTCCGCAGGAATTAGTGTCAGGCAACAAAGAGACGGGCAGACGAACGGCAACGAACGGCATCAGGGCGGGGCTCTCGCGAAGTACGAGGATTTGAGCTCGTATGAACTTCAGCAGCGTCACAAGCCTTTCGAACTCCCCGCTATCACGGTCAAGCACAGTAGATCGAAACATGGAGGAAATCGTTTGAACGAAGAAACAAATTGCGATGCTGATGCGAAGGGTTTTGGAACTCAAAAGCCACAGCATTGGCTCGACTCGGATCACACAAAACAATCACAGACACCGACTAAAGGTAAACGTACACAGACTTCTACTCTACCGACGGGAAACCAGAACCAAGGAGAGCCACGGAGTACCACAACTTTAAGTAGGGGTCCGCCTAGTAGTAGTAGACACACCCATCTTAACAGAAGACGAACACCAGTCCGACGCGCTCCAGGAAATGACGAGAGGAAACGGATCTCCAAGTCGGCTGCGAAAGGTAAACAAGGACATGGCAACCAAGAGACCTCTTCTGTCAGATCCAAATTGCCCCCTCTAACCTTCAACGACAGGGTGCTGAATAAAGTAGCAAGCCAAGCGCCACTGCAAACGTCTCAGCCTTCCAGACCTAGATCTAGGAAGAGCTCAGCGTCCAAGTTTCAGACGCTCGACAGAGAAGCTTTGCGGAACAGATTACTTGGGAAATACGCGCCATCGCCAAGTTTAGGTACAGGTGCAACTGGAAAAACGAGTAGCGAAAGGGAAAAGAAGACTCAAGAAGAGACAGTTGTGGTGAAGAAAAAGCCTACGCGGGCTGAACAAGAACATTCACGGTTTTGACACACTCGGAATGGAGACCAGTAAAGG
This sequence comes from Branchiostoma floridae, assembly GCF_000003815.2. Classification (NCBI taxonomy): domain Eukaryota; kingdom Metazoa; phylum Chordata; class Leptocardii; order Amphioxiformes; family Branchiostomatidae; genus Branchiostoma; species Branchiostoma floridae. Next base: position 31,903,871 of record NC_049980.1, on the reverse strand, counting down.
AGTCAAGCGGCTTGGAAGGTATATCCATGGATTCGGTAGCTAGTAGCTACTAGCTAGATCTAACGTCCTCGCCAGTTTCTGCTGGCAGATGAG
>NC_049980.1:31873267-31902443 GCF_000003815.2 Branchiostoma floridae | reverse complement strand
TCCCCACTGTTCCCTACTTCTTCTTCTTCAATCAAGGACGTTATATAACGTCATATAACGTCCTTGCTTCAATGTGCGCGTCCAACTTCATATAGCTATTATTATTAAAGACTCCGGACGCGGATAAGGACAAGGGTCATCACCTACACATCTTCGAGGTATCATCAAGGGGTCTCCCTGAACACCACAAACGACCACAATATGCAGTGTATATGGGGCAATGACTTTTTGTGATGCTCTGGAGACATTGTTTGTACATTATTAATTAAAAAAGCGCAGTGACTCCTACATATTCAGCAGTTATTTCGAGTTAGTCCGGTTTGAAGATTAAAGCAAGTCTTGGCTACCATGTTGGATCGTGCGTGTTTGCATTTGAGGCTGAGAAACACTTAGTATACAAGTTTTTTAAGTTGACAATGATAGAGTTGTGTCATGCTATAACCTATGAACCAACAGCTTCCATAGTTTTATCGTCCTGTCGTCTATGGAGCCGAGGAAGGTATCGAGAACTTCCCCATGCAAACTCCTAGCACCGGCGATCCAACATGGCGGCCATGAATTGCTTCGATTTTGAAACCAGCGGACTAACTCAAAATAACTGGTGAATCGATAGGAGTTGCTATGTTTTTTAATTCATAAATCGTATAAACAATGTTTCCAGAGCGTCACAAAAGGTTGTTGCCCCATATACACTGCATATTAGAGTTCAATTATGGTCATTTGTGGTGTTTAGGCAGACCGTCTCCAAGGGTCTTTTGGTTTGGCGGTGGTCGCTTTTTACTTCTATGCGTTATGTTTGTGAGTGTGTGTGGTGGTGGTGGTGGGGGGGGGGGTGGTAAGAGACGGGGAGCCTAGCTCCTCAAGGGCAGGGGCACTACTCCCTGTCCGCCCCATTCACTGTAGATTCCTGTGTATAAGTTACATCTAATCCTTACCCTTTTTTTAAATCATTTGCACGTGGTCATTGTCATGCTTGCGCCATTTGCCTTGCTACAAGGCAATGCTAATTTTCCCTTTCTATTCTAGATCTATAGATTTGACTTGATAATGCATGTGTGTTGTTAAATTGATTTTTTGAGTTTTACGTTGATTTACGCTGTCTGTTTTTATATTGTATTTATATGTATTATTATTTGATGTATCTTCTGACACATGTTTCGCCATACCCTCCATTGTATATGTATTTTGGAGAATCTCAATAAATAAATAAATACATGTACCCTTTAAAAGTGCCCTGGAAGACAATTGTAGGCACTAAATCAGCTAACAATATTTAACCCTAACCCTAACCCTTTACACAAGTAAGACAACCCTAAACCAGAGGATGATCCTGTAAAATGGTCCCCAAGAAAATTGTTGTTTTGGACGATATTTCATTCCTTCCTTTATTTCAGTTTTTGGCAGGGGATGTGAGAACAATCAGTGTCAGTTTTATATCCTCCATGTGTGTACTTTGTATCGGTAATGTTAAACTGTAATATAATAGCTTTACTAATTAGTATAAAAACCTACAAAAGCATGGAACTATAGGGCTTAAATGCCTTTGGGTGGAAATTTAGAAGACATTTACCTCAATACCCTTCATTAGAAGGACAAAACCGTTTTTTCTTGTTGGTCTGGTCCGAAAAAAAACGGACCTGAAAAAAATCAGTGAACCGGATTTTGCAACCCCCCCTTCCAGTCCATATTTGTTTGACCCAATTGTGACCCCCCCCCCCCCATTCCGATTTGTTAGACCCGGTTACCCCCTTGTCTAATCCAGTTTATGTCCCCCCTGTCCAGTCCAGGTTTTTTTTAACCCACCTCCAGTCCAATAGACCTCTTCCTTACCCCATTTTCCTTTATCTTTTGGTAATACATGTACTACAGATATGGGTTGAAATATATATTTTCTTACCCACCCCGACCAATCGAATTGGGACATCCTTTGCGAATGTGCACACTCCTCTAGAAAAGGGGACGCTCCTCGACTTTCAATGGGACACTCCTCTTGGAAAGGGGACATGCCTCCCTTTATGGTGAGGGACACTCCTCGGGAAATGGTACTAGTAATAGTAGTATGGTTATCGGGGAAAGGGGACATCCCTCGGACACCCCTATGTTAAAACTCGATGTTGTGCTTGCCGGGCGTGCGATACGCCGCCATTATAACACTGAACAGAAGTGATGGTCTGCTGTGCGGTTTGTCGGGTTAACGGCCAATTCCACGGGCCGGCGGGGGTGTCTGAGGGACGGCCCCTTTCCCTGATAACCATACCATTTCCTGAGGAGTGTCCCCTCATAAAGCGTCCCCTTTTCTAGAGGAGTGTGCACATTCGTGAGAGATGTCCCCATTCGATTGGTCGGGGTGTTATCTTGATACAGGAAAGAAGGCATCCGCCTAGCCTGTTGTGTCACGTTCACACTGCATGCTTGCGCCTCTCCCTGTGCTTATCTAGCCTAGTCTTGAACTGGCACATGTCATGCATGATTTATACTATCTGCTGCAATTACTCTGTCTTTTTTTTCTTCTCCTTACTCTTCTTCTCCTTCTCCTGTCAAATCCCTGCAGTGTAAACATGGTACAGCCTGGTTACTCTCAAGGTCTAGGGTACCTACTGGCTGATCTTCAAGGTGAGAATTCAAGGTGAGGAAATTTTCATATCAATTTATCCGTGTCATTTTGGGCCAATGACTTGACAGTTGGTACAAGGGTAGAGTGGACCAATTTTCAATATGCTTTGATCCCCTTGATAAACTGTTGGCACTTTTCTGATAGCTTCCAGGATCTGAAGACTGCTGTTTTATGATTGCTGTTTCCATTGAACAAGAGTATTTACCTCAATTCTTCCATGTTTGAACCCTTGTTTTTTTTTGTTGCCTTCTCCCCACAGGAAGTGATGGCCCCTCCAGTCCCAGCATACCCTCTTTCCATGGAAATTTGATTGATGAAGCAGCAAACAAAGAGGGTTTTGACAAATTTGTGGAAGATTGGAAGACAAAGACAAACATTGCCATTGCTGTGGCATGCGAGGATCTTCCTTCACAGCCTGAAGGTGGGAAGAAAGGAGGTAGATCTCATCTCATCTCATGTTATTTCCTCCAACTTACAGTATGTTGCATTCATTTCACATTAGTAAGAAAATCATTTGTGGTACATGTATATAAAGGAATTTCAATACTACATGTATCTCTGATCTTCAGTTTATAATCTCTCACTCTCCTAGAGTGCCATGTTAACTTTTTTACCTTCGCCAAGAACGTTATGTTTTGGGTTAAGCGTTTGTATGTATGTAAAAGACCAGCATAACTCGAGAACACTTACATGGATTGTATTGATATTCGGTATGTGGGAAGGTCTCGATGAGACCTGGGAACAATCAGACATACTGCGGCTATGATTTTTGAGTGGTCTATAGACAGCTCTTGATGCCAAGATTAATTGGTATAGGTTTGGGCCCTTAGTGGTTTGTTTTGGAACTGCAGGGCAGGTTAAGTGTCAGACTTTGAAAGGGAATAACTCAAGAAGAGGTTGACAAATGGTCATGATTTTTGGTATGTAGATAGCTTAAGTGATGCTTCATATAATATTATTTTGTATATTTATATGTCTGTGGCCACGATACCAGCTTCGCTGCCTAGTGGCCACAGTGTATTGTTTTGTTACGACCTAAATAAAGGATATAATTACATTTTGCAAGATGCATAATTAATTAGGAAATCGTCTAAACATGCTCAGTTCCATTATAGGACCATTGTATTTGTAACGTAACATTTGTAACTGAGAAAAAGAATAATAATGATAGATATATACTATGCAAAATAAAGACCTAATTTGCATAATTAATGAGAAAATGCTATAATATCATTGTGGTAATCGACGGGAACCTCTTACTTGTAGCATTTGGAAGTCGAACATGGGTGAGCATCTAATGATACAAATAAGGTCCTCATTTGTATAGATTATCAGAAATGTGACAAAAGCCCTCTTTCTTAACACAGATTGTGTATGCCTGTTGTTTGATGGAGGTTATGATCAAGTTATATAATTTATGGAATTAAGAACCTTATTTGCTTAATGACAAACACAATCAATACAGCAGTTGTAAAGGTTAGAATCATTTGGCGAAGGTATGGGTCGTGGAACTCTAGTTCAGTAATGCTTTCAGCACAAGTATAAGACGTATTAAAGAACAATCATGCATAGTTGACTATCCATTTTATGTAGGTACAGAGACAGAAGTGGATGGCATCCCACTTGAGTCAGAAGGAGTAGTGATAGTTGGGGTGTGTGTGTGCTGGGGAGAGAAGGATGCCCACTACATCTCTCTACAAAAACATGCTGGGGAAGGTAAAGGCTCCCTTCTATCTTGTACATTCTGTCTCAAATTAAATAACTTACACCATATTTTCAGTCATGCATGGTTACTGAACTGCTCATGTCGAGCCTTTGCGATCTGGAGTCATGATGGCTGCCTGAGCATCCCTGTCCCTCACTGCCTGGATTGTGTTGTTTACATTGAGGACAGTGTCATTCTTAAGGGGCTCTCTGGTGGCTTTTGCTGGTCTTTCTGAGTCCCTGCAGCTGACTGTCTCTTTACATGTCTAGGAGTTGTCCAGAGCATCAATTTTATGTGCTCTTAAGGCTGCGTCCGGCAAACTTCAGCCAATTCATTCAAATTTTGTCTGACAGCTCTGGTCATATGTATTCTAAACTAGTATAGCAGCTGAAATCTTTATTTCAATTTTACTGCCATCTTTACAGTCTTTTACCAATATGTGTGAGATTTTTGACAAAATTAAAGCAGATAATACCAGACATGAGTATATTTCTTTTCCTGGAACTGCTAACGTCATTAATTGAAATGAATTAAGACCTTGATCTTTGATGGAAACAATGTCTACATAAAATGTAGTAGTACATGTTTTTCATCCTGCCCAGTCCAGACAGCGGAAAAACCCATCCAGACGAAACATTTCTTTGTAATGTATTGCTGATATTTATAAGCCAGAAATTATGTTACAATTTTAAGACTGTATATCCGTACACAAATGCTTACCAACAAGCTTTTGATCAGTCCTCTGATCCTTATCAAGCTGAAATGACCCAAAGCCTACTTAGTCACACATCCGAAATGGAATTGTGACGTCGGCCAAGGGGCAAAGATGCTTGGCAGTCAGTATCGGCCCCCCGTATTGGTTGAGGGAAGGTTGGTGGGCTCTGATGTAGATGGCCTCTTTCACTCCCCTGAGAAAGTCATCCTGTTCGAAATCAAGTACCTTCACCTTGTCAAAATTCACAGTCAGTGTCTCAGTGATTTGATCCTTTGCTGACATCACACTTCCGTTCCGGACTTGTGACTTAGGCTTTGAGTCATTTCAACTTGAGAAGGCTCAGAGGACTAATCGAAAGCTTGTTGGTTAGCGTTTTATTTTGTGTACGGATGTAAGGTCTTAAAATTGTAACATAATGTTGACTACCGTTACAGATGAACTTACATTCAAGTATAAGCCAGAAATTGATGAACAATGGATGTGAAATATTGCCCTCTGCCCCTCGTGTGCCACCAGATCAGTGTTTATAAGCTACTTTGCATTTCAAAAAACTTAGTGGGCAACCTCCTACATTGGTTGCACCTTTGACTTGAATCATTCATGATGTTGTCAATTCTAAAGTAAGTGCATCAATTTACCATTAATCATTGTGACAACCCCCATGAATTCATCGTTAAATGTTGCCAACCGTGCTGAATTTAGTGTTACATGTAAGTGTTGGCAGGAACCCCCATGCAGATCCTCTTTTCAGACTGCACAGTTGTTTTTCACCTTTCTGCTGTCCATCTGTCCTTTCTGTAAACCCCATCCACAAGAACTTAGTAACTGTATTCACACAGAGGAAGATGCTACTGATGAGATGATCCCTCCCCCTCTGGAAGATCGCCTTTGCAGCATCAAATCAGTCTTGGAGATGGAAGTTGATTCAAGGAGTTCCACTAAGATAACTAAGGTGGAGAAATACTTTAAGTTTGGAAAGTTTGTGTGAGTCTGTAGGTGTTATATATCGTCAGATTTGTAATGCTACTTGTACAATGTAAATAAGGTTACAAGCCTGAGATTGAATTGCATTTATAACAATCATGATATTTTAGCTGAAAGTAAACTAATCCTCTCAAGGTTGCTGCTTTATAGAATGTAGTAGTACTGTTTTGGTTGATGTTAATGTAAACGCTAGTAGCTTGCATCAATCCAGTTGTTATGTGAAAGATCAGGAAGAGGTTAATATTATTTGTGTTAAAGTTTTTACTAGTACATGTGTTGTAACGAGTTATATATCCTGACATGGGGACTATGCTTGTCACAACCATTAGGAAATTAGCTGTCTAGTAAGCTAAGCTGGATTGACATCATGGACAGTTGTACATTTCCATTTAACAGTGTTTATTTCTCCCAGGTTTTTGACCTGAAGGCCCAGTACAAAGCCCTAGCAGCGGGATGTGATATAACCATGAATGGAAACTTCCAAGACCCCAAAGTAGCTGATTGGTTGTTGGACCCAGATGCAAAGGTCAAAAGATTTGATGAAATGGTGAAGGGGCAGTTCACACCTCAAGAGTCAGACTTGCTACAAGGTCAGTTTACACCCTGTGTATATATAGGAATGGTGATTGACATCAACCTCTGGCTTTAATGTTGATATACCCTTAGCAAGTAGAATTAGAAATAGAACTAGAGTTCGGTGACCTCATACCTCCATGAAAATTTAGAGCTTTCGTGAATTTCATGCAATTGACTAACACATTAACATAATTTATGCATGGTGTTGTTCATCATTGACTAACGTACACATGTCACAATTATAAAATTCCCATTATTGATCATAAAGCGGTTTTGCAATTTTTACGTGAATTATGCAAATAAGTTCCTCATTACCATATTTGGTATCTGCTTATATTCTACCTATCATAATTAACATGTGTTACATTTATTGAAGTCCAGTTATTGAAAACAATGGAATTATACAATTTCCTCATTAATTATGCAAATTAAGTCCTCATTTGCATAACATGTATATCATTATGAACATCTTTGCCTAAGGTACCCGCATGCCTAATATGATGCCAATCGGTCAATCCTTTCTGCAGTTATCCTCATTGGAATGTCTTGACAAAAACGCCCCTGCAGTTCACAAATGAAATGTTAGGAGGCTGAAACTTGCCCCACTTTGTCATGACACTGAAAGCTATCTACCACCCAAATGTCAAGACCATATCATGTCCGGGACAAGAGATACATAGAAAAAATTGCTATGATAGAATATTGTCATTAATTATGCAAATGTGCTCCTATTTTACATAATTAGTATTTCATTTTGTACAACATTGTCTGGGGTACATACATACCAAAAATGATGAAAATCCATTGTTCCCTTCTTGAGTTATCCTCTTCAGAAGTTTTTGACAAAAATGCCCCTGCTACCCCAAAACTGGCCGCTAGGGGCCCAAACTTATGTCACTTATTCCTGAGAACAAGAGCTACAAATGTATCTAACATTTCAAAATTCGTGACCATAGCTTGTTCAGAACACGAGATAGCAAAACCGGAAAATTACACCTCTCAGTTTTTGATGGAGACAGGTAAGGAGTCAGAGACCGGTGTTTGGCAGCAGAGGTCTTTAATTGACCAAACTGTGGCCAACAACTGAGACTAAAACGAGTTGCTAGCAAAACTTCATATCGGAAAACTACACTAATAACAACCTAACCTAACCTATTCGGTCGGCATCCGATTGTGCCTGAGCTAGACTGTGTACTAGCCTGCTAGGAAATACTGCTGTAACGTTATACTGCGGGCTATCCTAGATACAATGGATCATATAAACGGGTTGCTGTCGGTTATACGAGCTTAGAAGCTAGAACAGGATTAACATTAACGGAAATTTCTGCGTTATCTTGATGACTAGCCTAGATACAAAGTGAGCCATGGCAACAGGTTACTTCTAGTTAAAGAACTCAGAGCTATAACGAACACCTAACAATACAGATGTTCTATATTGATGACTACCAAGATAGAAGGTGAAACATGTAAAAGTGGTTACTACTAGTTATACAAGAAGTCTGCTATATACTACTGGCTTGCCTAGAAACCAGGTAAACCATATGACTATGCTACTGCGTGTAACAATCTCTTGGGAAACAACAACAAACTTTAGCGTCATGTGATTGTTAGAGTCTGTCTGCTAGCTGTGCTAGAGTTCAGTGTTTTGCCAGCTTGGGCGGGTGGAGGTGAGATTTTCTGACGCTACAGTCCCGCTCCATGCGCTGGAGCCGCGGTGCAGTCTGGGATGGAGTGGAATTCCCCACAATGACGCCAGGTGGCGCCATTCTAACACAATTACACCTCTCAGTTTTTGATGGAGACAGGTAAGGAGTCAGAGACCGGTGTTTGGCAGCAGAGGTCTTTAATTGACCAAACTGTGGCCAATCCGGCGAAGCACGGGCCAAACACCGGTAGTGTAGAGTATGGAAGGATTTGTTGTATATAGTTATTCGGAATTTTGAGTTATTCACGTGATTTGTGGGTTGTCACGCTCGTGCCTTGATTGTATGACGGTTCGCATGGCAGCCGGTAGACGAAGACGTTGCCGGAGAGAGAGCTGGAGATACAGGAGATCTGCGTCGGACCTCCAGTCGCCGTGAGCCCTGCGTAACTCGCGCGGAACGCCGGCCTCAAAGGCCAGTGTGTACCCTCCCCTTCGGAGGTCATGCGGAGTGAAGAAGCCTTTTGGGAAACCTGCTGCTGCGATGAGAGACGCGAAGGATTTTTCGAGCGTGGACGTTGTGAGACAGTTCTGGCGCTGCTTGGAGGTTTTGGGGAGTAGGAAGGCTGGGTCCGTAGGCTGCCCTGGCAGAGCAGCTAACATCTTGCGAAACGCGGTCACCGGGCACAAGGGATGATCGGGAATGGCAAGCACAGGGATTGTGATCGAGCGTTCATTGGCCTGCACGGTTTTAGACCATGCCACTGTTACCAGAAGGCCGGCGTGGAAAACCAGAACGTTCTGGCGCGCGAGGTGTTTCGTGGGGTCGAACTTGTTGGTTGAAGGAGGCACGAGGTTGGATTTTCGCAGGTATGTGAAGAACCCGAGGAGGATGGCAGACCAGACGACGAGGTCCCGCGGACAGGAGAGGTCCAAGTGGCGTCGTAGACGGAGCAGAACCTCGGGAGTGATGGGGTGTCGCACCCTGGGTCTGTGGGCCAGAGTTTTGGTGATGCCTCGGAGAGTTTGTTTGACCTCGAATGTGGAATGAGGACAAGGTGCGAGACCGTGCATCCTGTGCAGCAAGTTGACGGCGGAGAGGTAATGTGAGATGGTGGCTGGCGATTTCATGGAGCGACTGAGGAACTGTGCATAGCAGGCGAGCTGGTGTGGGCTGGCGGGAAGTGGCTGGAGATTGAAGAACGAGCAGAACAGGAGATAAGCACGGAATTGTGTCTGGTGGTTGGCGTGGGTGCCTTGCGCAAAGGCCAGCTGCTGTGAGTGCAGGGTGTCCCGTTCCAGCGTCCGCCAGAGGGAGTCTGTAAGAGAGGTAGGCAGTGGTGAGAACTCTGCGGAAGGCATGTCAGCCGACAGCAAACATTACCAAGTGTGTGAGAAGTCGAATTGCTGAGGTAGGACCACCCGTTCTTGAGACAAATCGGACCCGGATTCGCTGAAGAACTTTGCTGGAAACTCCTGGCTGAGATGCCAGCGACTGAGGTAATCAGCAAGACGGTTGTGCGTGCCTGGGATATGATGTGCAGTTAGGTGGAAGTCCTTGAGTGCCTGCAAGTATACAAGTTCTCTGGCGCAGGCTTGCATGTAGTGGTCAACTGAGCGCCCAGAGTGTATCAACTGGACCGTCAGCGTGTTGTCGCAGGCAATGTTAACGGCACACCCAGCCCACAAGTGTCCCCACAACTTGCAAGCAACAATCACTGCCAGTGTCTCCAATCTGTGTATGGGATGAGCTGCGCGCAGGATGTCCGGAGGGAACTGGGTGTGGAAGAATTCGGACCCAAACGTGCCCCCGCAACCTGTGAGGCATGCGTCTGTCGTGGGTTGTACGAGAAGGCGCCGACGTGTTGGATCTGGAATCAGAGAGATCCCGTTGTATTGTGGCAAGAACCGTAGCCACCACTGAATATCCTTCTGGAATTCTGTGTTCAACCGAATTCTGTGATGATGCCTTTTCAGACCGCGCAGAGAGTTGATAAGGCGTGACAGGAACACTCGGCCCTGCGCTACACAGGCGGTGATGAAGGAAAGTTGTCCGACCAAAGACTGTATCTCCTGTTTTGTAGCCGTCCTCTTGAGAGACCAGTCGCTGAGCGTTGACATCGCGGTTGTGAGGCGCGCCTCTGGAACCCGTTTTGACATGGTAACCGTGTTGTACTCTACGCCCAGGAAGGTCATGCATGGACAAGGTGGGCATGCTTTTTCCGCAGAGTCCTGTAAGCCATTAGTTCTTGGAATGTTGTGCCCAGGGACTCAAAGGCGGCCTCGGCCTTGTCCGGTGTCTCAGCTCCTCCGAAATCGTCAATATAGTTGGTACAAGCGAAACCCTTCTCTGTGAAGATGAAGGAGACTGCGTTGGTCGTTCTCTGACACGACATGGCTGCCGAGCGAAGGCCAAAGGTCAGGGAGCTGTCGAAATAGAACTCGCCTTGCCACGTGTAGCCTAACAGGTTGTAGTCATGTGGGTCGACCGGAATTTGGCGATAAGCCCGCTTAAGGTCTCGTTTAAAGAGCATGCAGCCAGGACCTTTTTGCCGGATCAAGGTCTCAAAGGCGGCGTAACTGGGTAGAGTCAGGAGAAACTGCTCGCCGAGATATTCACCGGAGGGAATGCCATCATTTACCGACCCACCAGGTGGAAAACTCAAGTCCACTACTACACGACGACTGTCGGAGTCCCGCTTTGGCACCGTCTGCAGTGGAGAAGTCATCAATTGCTGTAATAAGGGGTTGGAGGTGTATGGGCCATGTGTCGCCCCGTAACCTATCTCCTTGCTCAGGAACTCGTTGACGTGTGAAGAAAAGAGGAGGGCGGAGCGATGATTGGTGTTGACAGGCTGGGGAGGGGTGTGCTTGACGTACCCGACCGGCCAGCCGAACTCGAGAAAGTCACAGATGATCTTATCGTGATAATTGGATAAAGCAGCCCTCCAAATCGGTATGATGAGATTGGACTGGACGGGGATACGGAGTCCTTGGAAGTTGTATTGACCGGACGAGTAGACCAACTCATGTAAATGACACGCCTTGTCTGTAGACTTGACCGGAGGATCTACTATGCTGTGTAGCTCGCTATCACGTGGGGCACCGACGCACACCTGAGTGTCAGGTGAGTCAGGAGAGTTGCCAATGATGCGCGGTCCGTGCGGCGACGGGGCATCAGCAATTTGGGATGTGCGCAATCCACGTGACGGAGAAGTTAAGTGATCCGCAGTGATGACCGGAGGATCTACGACGCTGTGACGCTTGTCATCCCGTGGGGCACTGTAAACGGAGGTGCGCAGTCCACGTGAAGGGCCAGCTATGCAATTTACATGAGTAGAGTCACTGTCAGCATTCGAACGACCAAGACGTAGATCAGTGGGATGATATTGATCGTCTACGGTGCTAGTTCCGAGATCATCCGTGACTGGAAGTGGGCTATTATGGATATTGTCAACATCTGTGCCCTGAGGCCGAAATGAACTGTCCCTGATCTGATAAATGCATTTAGGATTGGTGTAGTCCTGTAAGGACATACTGTCGGTGAAACTTGAATTGTCAGACGGAGAGATCATGCAAGAACTGTTGTGATAAAAAATGTCTGAACATGCATCACATGTGTTCTGAGTCCAAGTGTCAACTAACTTGGGAGAACACGCAACAAATAACGAACTGTCCCTACCTACTTTGGGAACTGTTGAGTTGAACGAAACTTGATAACTATGGCTTCCTGCCGGGGACGAGCCGTCAATATCGCCCGGCGACGGGGGGAATTGGCGGTCTAGTCAATCTTTCTTCTGTTGAGAGGGCATCAAGGCGTCACGCTTGGCCTTGTCGTTGAATGGGCACGAGGAGGCAGGATGGTCCGCCGATAGGGTTGGACGCCACTTTATGCAAAACTTGCACTTGTGCAGCTTCATCCCGAACGGGGAGTCATGATCAGAATTGTGCGAGCATTGACCGTACTGGTACTTATAACATGGAGACTTGCCTGCGTTTGGCTTCGGCAGCGATTTCTCCTGCGGCTTCTTCATGTATTTCAGCTTGAGCCTGGAAATCTTGTCGAGGACTCGTGGGTCCTTGAACTTCAGGATGCCACGCTCCACGTGAATGAGCACTGTTTTGTAGAAATTCTTGATGCCCTGGAACGTGTATATCGGCACGTCCAACATCAAATCTTCCAGCATGGCCATCCTCGCATTTCTCTCATGCTTCTTCGTGAGGGGATCATTAATGATAGCGAGCTCCCCCGACACAAACTGGCTCCAAGTAAGAGACTCGTGGGTTGGTGGTGGGTCCTCAAATACATGCATGTGCGCCCATTCCACCTCCTGCACAACTTTGTCATGAGCTTTCCTAGTTAGACCACTCGTGAGCTTCTTACCTCTGCTTTTGGTATGCATGACCGGGGCGCCGAGCAGGCTGTCACAGTGGCGCTGACGAGCTGCTTTTTGTTGCAACTTGCTCAATTCCCTCAACTCCTTGAGTGAGGGCCTTGTTGTGTCATCGCTACTGTCTTCGCTGCTCTTCACGGTTGATGCGACGCTGGTGTCGGCTTCCGAGGTGACGTTACTCAGAGACGCCAGGTCGTCCCGCAAAGAGGATTCGAGCCGCTCGACCTCCCTCGTCATCTTCGCTATCAGAGCGCTCGCAGAGTCCACCTCAACTGCATCGTCGTCACGATACCTTGCAGGCTTCCTTGTCTTTCGTTTACCTGCGCCTGATGCCATTTTGAGGCCGGATTGGGATGGAATTGAACTAGATTGTCGACAGAATTTTCACTGAGATTTTCTGACGCTACAGTCCCGCTCCATGCGCTGGAGCCGCGGTGCAGTCTGGGATGGAGTGGAATTCCCCACAATGACGCCAGGTGGCGCCATTCTAACACGTTGCGCTGCAGTACCAAGGGAAGCTGCTTTAAGGGGGCCCAAAATCTAATCACTTCCAGCTTTCACCACACCCCACCAACACACCAAGTATTCAACTAATCCATCCAGCCGTTCTTCCATGACATTTCATGGAGGTAAATATCCATTCTATATGTACATTGATTACATGTACATGTACATTTCCTCTGGAAATGAATGATGTAACGTTCCTGGAGGTGTGGTAAATTTTAACAATAAAATTAACAGACAACTCTAAGTAAGGATGATGTATTGATTTTTTTATATTTGATCATCTGTAAGTTTGTTGTTTTCAGGATTACGAGAGTGTTTTGGTGAGGGAAGCCTGTCCATGACAGTACAGAACGCAGGGTCAGGCCAGACGAGGGCAGCTCTGGAATGTGTTTTCACCTTCCACTTGATGGTCAAGCTTTCCAAGCTGCTGGAAGAACAGGGGCTTAGCACAGCATTCAGGTGAGGACTATTTGGAAATTCATCCATGGTGTCTGCAAATGCGATGAATTAAAGTTGTCAAAGACAGGCACATACCAAAGTTAACTTAAGTAAGCAATGCTAACGTATATCAAGGCCCTATCACAGCATGCCACTGAAAGTGCTACATTGCGCTGTTGGACAGTTACAAATACTGAACAAACAAACATGGACCAGTAACATGCATTGGCATAATACCGCCAGTAAGACTTATACCGCCAGATTAAAAATAATGGAATTTAAAGAGATCTACACAATCATGCAATAATACTTATTTCTGAGGTATGCACACTTCAGACATCTAGGTGTCCAATACATCATTTACAAAGCATCGATAACAAAGCATTCGAAAACAACAAGGCCAAACGTTTTCAGTTCTTTTTCGGGGCAGGCGAGCTCGCCGTGGGACGAACACATTGTCACATTCAGCGCCGGATTTGTAGATAATAATCACACGTGCACATGGCACAAGACGAGCATAATTCAACAGCAATCTTGAATTTCTGTTGGTGACCTACAACTCGTGTAAAAGTGTGAAGAACCGTTGCATGATAGCCCGCACTACGGCTGAACGGGCAAAATTGAACGTACAGCGCCATTTTCCCGCCATTTTTATATCTACGCAAGTAGTAAAGTTTTACGTCATATCGGTTGTGACGGACCAAAATAAAATGATAATTCTTGTCAGTATACGTCCGTTTTCTCATGACTTTTTGTATGCCTATGCAGGTTTACATTTTATGCAATTACTAACAGAAAAGGAAGAAACAAAAGAGTATGTATAAAGGTACAAACCGGCAGTTAATTGTGCCGTGTTTCTTTCTGGCGGTATTATGAAATCTCCTCCCAACCACGCGCCCGTTCCCCGTGCAATTCCGCGGTGTGTTACAATTACGATATTACGCTTTTAGAAGGACAAAGAAGACAAAAAAGTTACACAGAAGAAGTGTCAGAGGTAAGCCGTAAGAGCAACATGTAACTGGAGAAAATGATGCGTTGACAATTTGTCAAATCAGTATGGCTAGAAATATTGTCGTAAACGTGGCGGTATTATGATAATGGGTGTTAGAGATGCAGTTGCAGATCATGGTAAAGCAATACAGTAATGTTATTACAGTAAAAGTAACTGCAATATATTTGTACATGCAATGCATTAAATGCAGTATTTTAAAGCTTGTGTAAAGATTGAGTTTTTTCATCTTCGATGAAAACACACAATCTTTATGCATACTTTAAGGTATACATCAGTTCAGTTTGGATTTCGTGCAGTAATGTATAGTATGCTAGTCCATGTCCATGTATGTAATCTGCAGGAATGTGGAGATGCCGTCCCTGGTGGCCCTGGCCCGTTTGGAGTTGAATGGGGCCGGGTTCAACCCAGAGGAGTGTGAGACCCAGTGTCAGGTCATGAAGGACAGACTCAGGATGTTGGAGGAGCGGGCCCACAAGCTGGCTGGACACACTTTTGCACTGAATAGTACAAAAGCTGTTGACAAGGTACCTGTACCTGTTACACCTTCACATAAAGGTCCCGAACCGGAGTTTATTTTACGATTCATAGGTTCGTAGACTCCCTCAGGCTGAGGGCTACAGCTCTGCTAAGAAACGAAGGACGCGCATACGCAAAACTTAATCAATATGGTGGAAAACCGTTTCCTGCTTCTTTCTGAGAAACTTATTGGTACTGTCTGTTACTTTGGGTAGAATATATACATTAGTGAAATTTTTATTTTGGACCTGAAAAGTATAATTTTTTAACACTTTTTTTATCAAAGCTGCTTAGAAAAAACAAATTTTCCCAGGATAACAGCCTACGCAGTAGAAAAGCTAGATTCTTCATATTTGTGAAAAATGAAAATTTTAAAAATCCTTGGCATAACTTTTTTTGCAGTCTCTTTGTGTCATCGAAAGCGCATGAAAAATGCTGCTATTTGGGTCATTGGGCGAAAAAAAAACACATCACTGTTGCAGCAGACTAATAGAAAAATGGTTTCACTGGCCGATTAACTACTCCTCGCACAAAAATAATACAACCTGCAGGCTTTTCAGGAAATCTATGTTTAGCTATAACTGGAGGTGCCCTAACCTGGCACGCATTTTCACATGCTCAAACTCATGCACTCCATCGCTAGTTGTCAGAGAGTGGTCAAGTTTTGAATTATTTTTTTATCAAGAATCAACATACATTGCACTTGGATAAGAAATACATTCATACAGTTCATGAACCCTTCATCCGCCGTGCTACAAGCGGCACACTGTGAGATGTTTTCGTGAATATACTGTACCTTCCAATTTTGTGCTATGTTGGATAGAGTGACCTAACTTGGTGCACTTTTGTAATTTTGCTCTCTTCAGAACTTGGTGATGAATTTAAGTAAACAGAACTAGGAATCAAATTCTCTGATATTTCATTTTTTTGACAGTAAAATTGTGATTGTGTGTACTTCTCATCTTATGCGAGGAGGGCTGTATCCAGCACAATTCAGGTCGTGTTTTCATGGGAAATGGGCTGAATGCACTGAATGCGGCAGCCCGACTAACAAAATCATTACGAGAAACGAAACTGCCAACATCACCAAAACTCTGTGTACATATTGGGAAATATATTCGACATCACTCTGAGATGTTTCATTGTTATAGACGGTACAAATCATTTGTTAGAGTGTAAAAGATCTTTGAAGCATTCGCCCCTTCAGGGTCACACTCCCTAGGGAAAACAACGTTGGTGGTGCTTATGTTGTTTTTCTATTGTCGGTCTCCTACTCAACATTTGAAGACCCATATTTGTAGTGTTTTGTGAAGCTTTATTTCTTATGTGTATGACAGTTTTGTGGCTGTTTTGTACAGGTTGTATATTTAGGGACACGATCCGCAAATACCTAGAAACAGGTGAGCACACTGATTCGGGGTACCAACATTGTTGTGAAAATTCTGTTTTTATTAACAACCTGATTAAAAAAATTTTTTATGCAAAAATCAACTGTGTGCATGGACTTCGTTTATTTACCTTAAAGTTTCTAATCAGCAAAGTCAGTGGCAACAAACATGGCGTACTTGTGCATATTAATAGGATCGAAAAAAAAGTCATACCATCTTAGGGCGTGTACCATCTTATGGCACCTCCCATTAACGATCACCAAGCAATAGGGAGTATTAGTTAGGGACTGCGCACTTCCAGCCTATCACAGCACCCTTCTGCCAACTCCAGTCAGATTTGAACTCCAACCCGGAGCCTAAAATGTTACACCTTCACACTGAGGTGCAAATCTTCTAATCATGTTTTATTTACTAATAGGTTCTTTATGAGGAAAAAAAGCTGGAGATCAATGAAGACCCTTCAACAAACTCCCAACCCCAGGAACGTCTCAGTACATCTAGAAAGGGTGTTCTGGAGAAGCTGAAGACGTCTCATCCTCTCCATCCTCTCCCTGGGGTGATTCTGAAGTGGAAGCACATTTCTAACTTACTGAATAAAGTGACCCCACTACAGAAGAAGAATGTGAGATATTCAGGTTAACTAGTACATGCATGTCAGAAAAATTAAATGTTACTTTTTTACGTAATTGTCAGATGGCATGCTGATCCTTAAAAATGTGGCTTTTGTATAAGTTAAACATGCTTCTAGTGTAAATTGAATTGCTGGGGTCTTCATATATCAAGTGTGTATAAACTCAGTCAGTGGCATGCCCAGGTGCTGCCCCTTCCTCCAAAAAAATATGTTGGATGGGCATCGCCCCCTCAAAAAGCAAGCTGAAACTCTTTTGTGTTTTTTCACTTAGTTTAATAGAAATTCCATTAAACGTAGCTAGTCTAGATTTGCCTTTGAAAATGCAGCAAATGATGTTTTGAGGGGTTCAGATTTCAAAATTTCTTCAGACCTCCTGTCCATTGGAGATGGACATGGTGAAAATATGTTGCAGAAGCGTCGCCCTCTTCACTACCTTTTTCACACATAGCAATTTAAATATCAGAATTTCTGTAAACCTGCCTTGTGACGCCTTGCAACTTTGGTGCTCACAACGACATAGTGAAAATATGTTGGGGGCCCATCAGATCATCGCCATGAAAAACCTTTTCCTCTAACAGAAATCGTCATTAGATTAAGCTAAGTCAGTGCCAGCAAAATGTGTCCCTCAATATGCAGGAAATGGCGTTTCATAGGGTCCAGGTTTAAAAAAAATAGTACCTAATGCAATGGCTTGTGCCCTCAGTAACTTAATTATTTTAGAGGGTAAAGATTTCAAAATTTTCCTGGTGGAGTATGCCCCCGGACCCCCCTAGCATTGTCACGCTTCCGGTGTGATGCGTCGCGCCTTTGGCGCTCAATGTGCTTAAAATTTGTCAGCAATATAAATTTGCTGCCACCGCAGCTGAAACTGCTGTATTGCTGTGTTTGATAGGTGTACAACCCCAGGTTAAACATGGACAGGATCTACAGCACCTGTAACCTTCACACAGCCACAGGCAGGGTGGCCTTCCACGACCCAAACTTGCAGTTCATTCCAAAGGTACAAACTATGAATATTGGTATATTGGTGCTGGTACAATGATTCATTAGATTTCTCATGTCTGTAATACTGATAGCAATGTCACAAAAAAGATAAATGTATCATGATCTTCCTGCATTGAAAGATTTGGCTAAGAAGCAAGATGTTCTTAAAACTGTTACCCGCTGTTGATGAATTCTTTGCACCAGATTTTTAATGGCTACAAACATGTCAAAAGAGAGACCATTTTCATTATCACATATTTCTATCAAGACAAGTTAGTGTACTATAGAAAGACACATACCAGGGCTCGAAATACTACCTGCATATGCACGTTAGTGCAGGTAAAATTGAAGCTGTCCAGGTATTTCTGATGTCTACCTGCACCTAACCTGCACTGGTCCATGTACTGGGTTTTATACATAAATGTCATATGATGTAGGTGTATGTGGATTGTTATTAGCTGCATTGAATGTTACCACTTCCACCTATTAAGTAATATGCTGTATAAAAGGAAAAAAATTAGCAATTGTTATTGAACAATTTTAGTATGATCTATTAATATCTAAATTCAGAGTGGTGCAGGTATAATTTGTCTGGTGCAGGTAATTTTCAATGTTCCCTGCACCAGTTCAGGTATGCAGGAAAAAGTATTTCGAGCCCTGCATACCATACCGTTCAATGTATCTAGCTGTTCCTTTTCTGTCATAGGAGTTCGAGATAGAGATGCCCACCGACACCAACAATGAGGATGGTCCACCTGCAGCTGGTGAGGAAACAATGTCCAAGAGGAAAGTTTGTATGAGGCATGCCTTCATTCCCTTCAAAGGTATGTGTGTGAGGTAAATACCAAGTACTGGTGCCCCAATAAAATTGTCATCACTGATGTAACTTATGAGATTTTTGTAGCTACTCCTTTTTAGCAAAGTTAAGTAAGGTGAGTCATCTTAAGTGTCTTTCCCAATGCAAGGGCACAGTATCAATGGGCCAAGCCAGGGGATTCAAAACGAGGACCTCCCGGGTCTGGGCTGATCACCTTTTATTTACGCCAAGCTGACGCCATTAGTGACATTTTCTGCAGCCTCTGATGATATTCTGTTCTCTTCTCTTTGCTTTTTATTTCAATCAACAGGAGGAGTGATTCTTGCTGCTGACTACTCTCAGCTAGAGGTGAGGATCATGGCACACCTTTCCAAGGATTCCAAGCTGACCCAGGCGCTGAACAGTGGACAGGACGTCTTCAAGGCCATTGCCAGTCAGTGGAAGGGTGTGGCTGTGGAGCATGTCAGTGATAAACTCAGACAACAAGCCAAACAGGTTGGAATCACAGACCTGACTGTACATGTGCTAGCAATTGTGGAATATGCCAAACTAATGGATATTATTTTGACTTCCAGTTGCTTGAGTTACAGCTTTTTGGGGTATCTTTTTACCTGGATGTCTAACCTTTATTGAGATGTAAATGCAGAATATAATCCTTGTTTGTAATATGCCAAGATGTATAAAGAAATAGAAGTGCCCATTTATGTAAGTCTTCTCTATTTAGTTGCTGCTCAAAACTATGGAGACAAACATGTTTCTCCCAACCAAGAATTTAATTCCAAACAGGTTTGACTTCAATTCAGCACATTAGACAACCTTTGCCCATCTCACTGGTTTGTTGCTGTTGTGCACATGTTTTGCAGCTCTATTACGGTATCATCTATGGGATGGGACCCAAGACCCTTGGAGAAAAGCTGGGAGTGAGCAAAGAGGAGGGAAAGCGGCGTATAGAGACCTTCAAATCCAGTTACACAGGTGGGTTCGGTATCTAAATTATCTAAAACTTAGCCGATTAAATCCTGCTTATTGCAGCATGTCCAACATCTGCCGGACCCAATCTGCAGGGATAAGGGAGCCTCAGACAGCAGAGTTTTTATTACACAGACTATCCAGGACTGATAACAGAATTGATTGCTACAACAGGATGCTTAGGTTTGTATGGCAGCATCAAGGGTGAAGGCAGGATGCCATTCAAAATGACGGAGGACTGGTATCAAATTTACAAAGCTCAGATTTTACAATTTTTCAATTAACTGATTTTTCATTGTTAACGTAAGAACTGTCTTGCATACCAGTCCTTTGTGAATTTGTTAAATTTAATGATTGTGTTCACAGACTGATAAATTTAAAGACAGACAATGCACGTCTATGATCAATCCAGTTCATCTCTGTTCCTATGTTGACTGGTTAGGCATACAGCGATACCGCCAAACTACAGTGGACCAGTGTAAGAGGAACGGGTATGTTCAGACGATGGCAGAACGCAGGCGGTACCTCCCAGACATCAATGGGGAGGATTATTATAAACTCAGCCAAGCAGAGAGGCAGGCGTTCAACACTACAATACAAGGTGAGCAGATCACACTTGTCGCCAGAGTAATCGCCGTTGTGATGTTCAGATGTTGGAATGAACGGACCTGTCCAATCTATGTCTTACATTTGTAACCCTGTTAAGAAAAGTCTTTCAACAACAAGTTAGAACTAGGCCAGTGGTAAAGTTTACGCGTTGTAAACCAACGCTCCGGGCTCGATTCCGTGGCCAGGAAATTTTTTCAACTTTCTTTTTTTTTTACATTCATTGAAGTACTACTAGTAAACAATACTTTTGTCTTTTGACCAGAACATTTTTCCGCTGTTGGAATATTTGAATGAACGAACAACATGTAATATGTAATGTCATGTCATGTCTCTGCTTATATGTCATTCTAACATCTCTTAAGATGCCCATAAAACATTTATATCACATAATTACACGAGAAGAAACTGATTGTCTCGAAAATAATTGCATACTGTATGACAAAAAGTTTCACTAAACATATTCACTTTTATATTCCTGGACATACCTCATTTGCATATTTGTGAATCTCTGCATGCGACCATATCAGGTTTAGTTACTCTGTTTCTATTTATATGACTGTAATAACTAGAAAAAACGTTCACATGCAAACCTTGGCAAAATGCCAGCTTTTATTAAAGCACATGTTTATCTTGCACTTTAACAAGCTTAAGGCAACCAGCTTAACAGGCTTATTGAAACAACCATTAATAAGGTCTCATTTTTTTCTTCCTATATACAGACTTCTATGTTATAATACGTGTTTTACATGGTCACGTTCACGCTTCAGTGAAGCTACATGTACATGAATTGTCAGCATATCATTCATTCCATGTTGAGCACATTTACTGACTATATCATTGGAAAAAATTGCCAATGACCAGAAACCATACTAGCATATAGCAATTACAAACTACAATTAGTCAAAAGATAGAGGCGTACAACCGCACCACTCAGAAGCCAGAACTGTGTACCTCCGACCTAGCACGAGGCTGCCAAACTTTACATGATAAATTCTTCAGTTACAAAGTTTAACAAACTTTTACCAATCAAGCTTTTGAGACCAGTTCGGTTGGCAAAATGGGAATTCCTTCTGCTACAAACATGCATCCATGCAGTCATTTATTTTTTGGCTCGGATCTATTTTAGGGTACCTACTCAGAGTACTACATGGATAAGATCTTAACACTGCACACAGAATCAGACATTTCAATAACTTAAAGATGAAATCAATTTACCTTGCAACTGTGTTACTTAGTGATAACTTTTGTGCACAATATGTGCACATATGTGAATCCATTCTACCAAGAAAATAACACCAATTAATATAAGGTTATGTCATTTTCAATGTCCTTGCTTGTGGTTAACAATTTCCACTAATTTAGCATTTGCAGTTAATTATTTCTCTCTGCTATCTTCATCCAAGGCAGCAATCGCCTGGATTAGTACAGATCTAAATGTAGTACTGTTTCAAGGTGATACACTTCACTCCTACTTAAAACCTGAACATCTGAATGCCAGCTTGTTTTTAGCTCTTGAATGTTCTAACCCAAACACAGCAGGTAAAAATGATACTGTACATGGCCTCAACACTCATACCTTCAAGGGAGGATACTAGAAATTTGGATTCATAGATCTGTTGGCTGTAGGGTTAGTTTCTATTCTTTCCTCTTAAATGTTTTCCCCAGGTTCTGCTGCTGACCTGGTGAAGAAAGCCATGGTATTGATTGACCAGAGACTGCAGCAGGAGTTTCCTGACACTAGGAGGAGCCACAGACATGGGGAAAGCACTGCTGCTGCTGCTGGTGGGTTGGAGTTCCAAATAGTCAATGTTCTGTCTGCTGATTTCTGTTTTCTACTTTAGACTTACACTGACTTGATTATTGATGACATTGATTCTTTCATCCATTTTCAATTCCAAAACAAAATTGTGCTGCAAAGAGAGCAAATACGGAAATTTGCCATAGATTGTGAACAAAAGTATCAGAAAATGTGTACTAAGGTTGTAGAATGCCAAAGTCAATTCTAAAGGCAAAGAAGAAGATGTAAAAAAGAGCAACAAAAATGATTTCATTATTTTGGTTACTATGTTCTGTATATCGTTGAAGATAGTATATGCACAGAAATATTCCGTATGTTTTTATAATGAAGGTAACTTTTTTGCCTAACATTTTAATCTTTGAGTATTCTCAACAGTCTTGGTCAGTCTAGCATCAGTGCCCAGAGGATAATCAAACTCAGTATGGTCTAATTATTTAAAAAAACAGATTCGGTAATTCAATCAGCATGTACCAGTAAATATTTCTCAATTGTGCTTTGATAATTTTCCTTGCAGACACTGATAAGAGGAGATCCCAACAGCCATCCTCACCCCCAAGGGGAGCCTACCTTATCCTGCAGCTTCACGATGAGCTGATCTATGAAGTTCATGAGGAGGATGAACAAAAGGTGGCACAGATTGTAAAACATAAGATGGAGAAAGCGATGGAGCTCTCTGTAGAGCTACCGGTCAAGGTCAAGGTGGGACCCACATGGGGACAACTGAAAACACTGGACATTTAAATGATCAGTGTAATGAATATTTGATATTCAGTATTTTGTAAATGTGTCATTGTTTTATGAAAAAAAAACAAGGTGAAAACTTGCGGTTTTAATGGGGCATGTGGGGGGGGGGGAATATGCATTTATGAAAACATCTCACACAGTTTGCCGCTTGAACTGAAAGAGATTCAATGCAATTCTTATCCAAATAATACTATGTTCTTCAGATGAATATTATGTTTATCCATCAAAACCTGACCACTCTCTGGCAACTAGCAATGGAGTGCCATCACTTGGACTGCGTGAAAAAGCATGTAATTGTTATGTTAGGGCACCTCCAGTTAGGAATTTTTAAAACTCCAAATGTAGCTTATGGTGTATACAATATTTGCTGCTCTGATATTGTCTTTTAAAAGGATAACAACTGATTCAGAAGGAAATACATGCACTTGTTAGCTTATACATGTATACTGTCAACACTCTGTGTTAAATCAAGGCAGTGGCTACTTGTTACATAGAATTTGAGCATAGAATTTACCAAATTCAGAACATAGAATGCACCAATCACCCTATCTTCGTGGAATGTGGAACGGTCGTTGTCTTTTGTGGGTCTGTGTTGATTAGAATTTCTCGAAGCAGATGTTGGGTTTGTCTCGCGACTTAATTGGCACAACAGCTGTTGAATTAAGGGTTAATGACCCGCCCCAAGGTGTATATGGTGTCATAACGCCTGGTCCTTTGCTATAACCTCCGAATAAAACCACCAAGTGAGCGAAGCGAACCAAACTTGCAAACTCCTGTATGACGCATAGATCCCTTGGTACTATACGTGTGAATTCCTTTGTCGAATTTCTGAAAATTCACATTTGTTCTTTGGTACATACATTTGTAAGGAGATTACAGATTGCATTTTGAAACCAAAATTTCCACAGAAAATATTCAAAACATTGTAGTCTTTGGCTCTTTAGGAGCCATTCCCCCCTTCTTGCAGTCTGTACTTATTCCCTCTGCTCTGGCATATGTTTCGCTCCTTTTAATTGGCCAATGCCTTCATATCCTGTGTGTATCGCTCCTTCTGATTGGTCAGAATGAATCGACATCGGCACCGGTGTCGATTTGCATCTATTCATTCTGACCAATCAGAAGGGCGATACATGCCGGGCTGGCGGGAGTCTTTGTGTTACGGCGTCATAACCAACGTGGAAAGGGCCTTCTGATTGGTCCGCGGCGCCTGGCAATATGATAATGGCAGATAAGACTCCAACTACAGTGCATTGGTTACTGTCAAGTGTTATTGCTTTGATTACTACCTGGACATAAATGCTATTAACAGGAGCTAATTTGCACAATTTAGGTAGGATTTTTTAATTTATCAATGTTTCGGTTGGCTATGTTGTGGGCAGTTGATTTTGAGGAAATCAGTGTTACTACAGCGCTATATGTATATCTGGAAATAAGAAAGCGGAATAATGTGTTCAAGTTTGATTTATTGACCAGATAGAGCAACACATTGTACATTCAACCAACGACTCCTTGAACCAACCAAATGCAACAGATTAAGACTTCCACCAGTTTTGCACGTTACTGATGCTGGGTCTAACTAAGTTCTTGCTTGGAAACAAAATAAGTCAGTTGTTGATAAATCCCCCAAAATTGTTGCTCACACCTGTCATATATTATAAAGGCTATTTGTCTACATTTGTACATGTGTATCATTTCATATTCACAAAATAGTACTTCACAGTCAGTACTTTATACAACCTATATACTGGTAACACTTAATATTATACAAACTTATTGCAACCAGACATTTTTGTCATTCATAACTGATAAGCCTTGTGTATACTACTAGTATGTTCTGTCGCTTGGTAGATCTCATAAAAGTAAAAGAAATCCAATGTATATGACGGGGTGAAAATCAGGTATCATGAAAATTCGTAAGAAACAAATACATTTGTATTCTATCTGTAATGTTAAACCCATACTGAATATCCCTGGATACTGGTAGCAACATGCTGTCCTAAACTCTACTGCCTGTTCTATCTTGTATCTTAATTTCTTCTCCATCTCGGCACAACATCAATTGATCTTAAACATAACACCACAGTGTAACATGTAAAATACATAGAGGTATAATTTATAGAGCAAGGAACACTTCCAAGGGTCCTTTAGAATTCATTTCTAGCATAGTGCAATCTAGTCAAAAATGTGCAACAATATTGAGATACATATCTAAGCTCTCTCATTACCTTTGCCAGAATGGCTAAGGTTATGTTTTGGGCTTGTGGGTCTGTGTGTGTGTGTGTGTGTGTTAACAGCATAACTCAAGAAGCCTTGGATGGATCCCGATAATATTTGGTAGGTGGGTAGGGGTCGGGAAAACGAAGGTCAAGTTCGATAATGGGCCCCCTAGCGGCTTGCTAAGGTTCTGCAGCGGAAACTCAATTTTTTATATCTCGTGTTCTGGACATGCTGTGGTCATGATTTATGGGTGGTAGATAGCCCACGGGGCAGAGAGTATGTGCTGTGAGTTTGGGCCCCCTAGCGGCTTTTTTGGTACTGCAGGCGCCGGTTTCCTTTCAAACTTTGGACGAGAATAACTCGAGAACGTGTTGACGGATCTTCATGATTTTTGGTATGTAGATAGAATGAGTGTTGACTTACATAATTGAATACTAATTATGTAAATCAACAGCTAATTTGCATAATTAATGAGGAGAGTTTATAAATCAATTGCATTCCATGATAGGACTTTCAAACTTGTCACATATGTAGCTGAGAAGGAGAGAAATGTCAATAGCTATCAATTATGCAAATGATGACCTCATTTGCATAATTAATGAGAAAATTTGAACATGTTGACGGATCATCATGTTTTTTGGTATGTAGGTAGCGTAAGTGAAGACCTACATAATGAGATACCAATTATGCAAATCAACAGATAATTTGTATAATTAATGAGGAAAGTTTATAAATCCACTACATTCCATGATAGGACTTTGAAACTTGTCACATATGTAGCTGAGAGGAGAGAAATGGCAATACATATTAATCATGCAAATGACAACCTCATTTACATAATTAATGACAAAATATGAAGTTCAACGTGTTGACGGATCGTCACGATTTTTGGCATGTAGATAGCCTAAGTGAAGACTTACACAATGTGATACTTATTATGCAAATTAACAGTTAATTTGCATAATTGATTATGAAAAGTTCATAAATCCACTGCATTCCATTATAGTAGTTTCAACGTTGTCACACATGTAACTGAGAAAGAGGAAAGAGAGTATAAGGGGTGTATTTAAAGACTTTGAAAGAGAATAACTCGAGAAGCCTTTGATGGATCCCAATGATATTTGGTAGGTGGGTAGAGGTCGGGAAAAGGAAGGTCAAGTTTGATAATGGGCCCCCTAGCGGCTTGCTAAGGTACTGCAGCAGAACCTCAATTTTTTATATCTCGTGTTCTGGACATGCTGTGGTTATGATTTTTGAGTGGTAGATAGCCCTTGGGGCAGAGAGTAAGTGCTGTGAGTTTGGACCCCCTAGCGGCTTGTTTGGAACTGCAGTCGCCAATTTCCTTTCAAACTTTGGACGAGAATACCTCGAGAACGTCTTGATGGATCATCACGATTTTTGGTATGTAGATAGCCCAAGTAACAAAGTACATTATGAAATTATAAATATGCAAATTAGGAACTAATTTACATAATTAATGAGGAAAGTTTATAAATCCACTGCATTTCATCATAGGACTTTCAAACTTGTCACATATATAGATGAGAAAGAGAGAAATATCAATGCATATTAATTATGCAAATGACCTCATTTGCATAATTAATGAGAAAATATAAACGTGTTGACGGATCGTCATGATTTTTGGTATGTAGATTGCCAAAGGGAAGACTTACATGATGGAATTCTAATTATGCAAATCGACAGCTAAATTGCATAATTAATGAGGAAAGTTTGTTAATCCACTGCATTCCTTTATAGGACTTTCAAACTTGTCACATTTGTAGCTAAGAAAGAAAGAAATATCTATACATATTAATTATGCAGATGATGATCTCATTTGCATAATTAATGGCAAAATATGAACATGTTGACGGATCGTCATGATTTTTGGTATGTAGATATACTAAGTAAAAACGTACATAATGAGATACTAATCATATAAATTAACAGCTAATTTGCATAATGCGGAAAGTTGATAAATCCACTGAATTCCGTGATAGGACTTTCAAACTTGACACATATGGAAC
Organism: Branchiostoma floridae; assembly: GCF_000003815.2. Lineage (NCBI taxonomy): Eukaryota > Metazoa > Chordata > Leptocardii > Amphioxiformes > Branchiostomatidae > Branchiostoma > Branchiostoma floridae. The sequence goes on along the minus strand of NC_049980.1, from coordinate 31,875,156 downwards.
TGAGAAAGATGGCAGAGAGTAACTAAGAGGTGTATGTTTGGGTCCGGTAACGTCTTTTCTTGAACTGCAGGAGCCGGTTTAGTTTCCTACTTTGAAAGAGAATAAGTCAAGAAGGGATGAAAGGATCATCATGATTTTTGGTATGCTGATAGCTTAAGTGATGCTTGATACAATTTACTATCATTATGTAAATAGGGATCTAATTTGTATAAGCAATGGCGAATTGTTATGAACCAACTCCGGGCATATGAAATAAAATGTAATGAGTAGCACATCTATGTCTACAGACATCATTCGACATAACAAACCTGGTTTATTTGGCAAAGGTATGTGTTCGTGGAACTCTAGTTTTTTGCATTTGATAGCAAAATATAATTATATTATATGGTAAAAGTTTACACTTCTTATCCCATCCTCTCATGTCTATTCTCCAAGCATCAGAGATTTTGCTTGGGGACTAGAAGTGGCCGTGATTTCTTTTAAACGCCAGTTAAAGGAATGACAGCTACTACTAGCTCCCAACCAAACCCTCATGAAATGCCCGCCACTTGTAAGTTGTATGTATCAAGTGACTATCCTGGAGTACTGGCCCAAGATCTGTTCTTCTCGCTGCATTAGCGATGGGCAGCCGTCAGCCAATCAGATACTCCCTCTCCTGTTATTGAAGTTGTTGACGTTGACCAATGACGTTGCCTCCTGGTCATAACCTGCGACGTGATTGGCTGGTGGCTGCTTGACACGAGAGGGCGAGTCTTCCTCCCACAGTTAGTTCTGAACGTGAGGCCAAAGTGACCATCCTCCCTGGACCCACGGAAAGTCTGTAAGAAACCACCTCCCTGACATCATGTGTCCTCTCTGCTGTCCGTGGTACGTCACTGTGTGTGTGGAATACTGCTTGAAGTAGGACACTGCCCCAGCTGTATAAAATAGAACATAATGTAAACAAACAAACAAAGAAAGCTGATGCAGAATGTTGGAAAGTTGCTTGCTCAAGTTGTGGTTATGTTTGATGCTCACAGTCGGGTGATTATTTCCTTCGGAGCTGGATCAAAGAAGTCAACTTCCGCAGTATTCAGCAGAACAAATTTAAGTTTGGAGCATATAACATCGTTTAGAAATCTATATTAACATACATAAGACATTCATTCTTTCACTTAAAGGATCACGGTAACACAGGCAATAGACTTCTCAGAGCATATTAATTTCGAAACAAAGAATGTTTCCCTTATACCACATTTATACTCGAATTTGCAAATAATGTCTTTACCAAATAGTATTGAATTAAGTAGGTTTTCAACGTTGCTCAATTTTTCATTGAAAATAACATCGCCACTCACTAGGTTGATAGATTTATTAGGACTCAATGTAATCTGTAATAATAATCTCTGTTATGTTCTATCTGACCTTTACCTACCTCATGACCTCCATAAAAAGCGGCCTACTGGCCAATTTGAGCTTCTTATGAATAAATAAAGGTTCAAACAAACCTCTAACTCTCCCCTCCGTGAACTGAAACTCGCCGATCTCGTCCGTACCGAAGCCGAAGAAGCTCCTGTAGTCGCTGCTGTGGATCACGAAGGCCAGATGCACGTCCAGCTTCCACTGCTGCCCGGCGGGCCGGCCCGGGTAGGCGCGGTCATCCGTGAAGAACCCATGCCAGCTGCCTGCAGAGGAACGGGATCCAAACGTTTCACAAATGTTTCAAAAGCAGATTTTAATATATGTTGATAAAGGTTAGATAAGATATGCCGTCCAGCTTCCACTGCTGCCCGGTAGGTCGGCCCGGGTAGGCACGGTCATCGGTGAAGAACCCATGCCAGCTTCCTGGAGAGGAACGGGGCGCAAACGTAAACGCAAATTGTAAGATAATTAGGCTGGATACCAGACCC